>NC_072430.2:23620000-23862500 GCF_028878055.3 Symphalangus syndactylus
TCACTATTTTATTTTCCAACTCTTGCCTTCTCTCCTATACTTTTCCTCTTCCCCTTGTGGTTGCTCTTTTGAAGCCCTCACCCCTCAGTACATCACCATTTTCTTTAAGAAACAACTATTCTCCACCAGGCACGGTGGCTCACACCTGTAATCCCAGCACTTTGGGAGGCTGAGGCGGGTGGATCACGAGGTTAGGAGATCGAGACTATCCTGGCTAACACGGTGAAACCCCATCTCTACTAAAAATGCAAAAACAAAAATTAGCCAGGCGTGGTGGCAGGCGCCTGTAGTCCCAGCTACTTGGGAGGCTGAGGCAGGAGAATGGCGTGAACCTGGGAGGCGGAGATTGCAGATAGCACCACTGCACTCCAGCCTGGGTGACAGAGCGAGACTCCATCTCAAAAAAAAAGAAAAAGAAAAAAGAAACAACTATTCTCATTGCACTTCTTCTTTCTTGAATCTTGCAAACTGCACTGCCTCGGGTGCAGCTAAATGCAGTCAGTGAAGTCTGTCTACTCCTTCACTGATCCCTCAAAGGGAAAAGGAGAACTCTCGTCATTTGAATCCTTGCATATATGTACATAGGTGAGTGCATGAGAGAAAGCTATAATACATATAATATATATTATATATATTTTATATATTTTTAATATATTTTATATATTTTATATATTTATATATATAATTAAATTAAGCAAAAAGCCATTGATTGACCTGAGGCAACCTAACTTAGTATACAAACAAACTGAATTCCAACCCAGAAGTATATTTTTTGTTAACAAATAGCTGGGATTCAGCCAATCACAAAAGGCCAATTTATCACACTATACCCAAACAAGGCAAAAACCTAGCTGGAGCCAACCAGATGATTTCTCTGCTTTCTGTAATAGCTAACTGCTCATGCTGCTGGTTGGAGCTTTCTGAACCTCTTCTGGTTCCAAGTGCTGCTCAATTCATGAACTGTTCTTTGCTCAAATAAACTCTTAAATTCCAATTGTCTAAAGTTTTAGCAATATAACACATACACACACACATAGCTATATGTGTATATGTGTATAGGATATAGATACATATAAACATATAGTTTGCCACTGTGATTTTTTTTCTTCTTTAGAAGACCACCAGTTCTATTCTACCCTGGAACGCATTAGTAAATAATGCTCATTTTCCTGAAGACTGTAAGGAAAGATTAAAGAAAGATTTTACATCACCACACAGCATTTGAAAAAATTTAAATCTCTATAAGATAGTTCTGTTCTTCCCCAAAATCTCTCTAGTTCCCTCAACACTCTTTTCTATCAATACATATTAAGTGCCTCTGGTTATCTATTGTTGCACAACAAACTAGCCTAAAATTTAGAAACTTAAACACCTTATTATAATTCATGTCTTAGTCCATTTTCTATTGCTTATTAACAGAATACCTCAAACTGGCTAATTTATAAGAAAAGAAATTTATTTCTTATAGTTATGGAGGCTGAGAAGCCCCAGGTCAAAAGGTCACAACTGGTGAGAGCCTTCTTGCTGGTGGGGACTTTCTGCCGAGTCCCAAGGTGGCACGGGGAATCACGTGGTGAAGGGCCTGAGCATGCTAGCTCAGGTCTCTCTTCCTCTTTTTATAAGGCCACCAGTCCCACTCCCGATGACTCATTGATATGGTTTGATCTGTATTCCCGCCCAAATCTCATGTTAAATTGTAATCCCCAATGTTGAAGGTGGTGCCTGGTGGGAGATGATTGGATCATGGGAGTAATCCATCGTGAATGGTTTAGTGCCATCCCCTTGGCGCTGTTCCCGTGATCGAGCTCTCGTGAGATCTGGTCATTTAAAAGTATGCAGCACCTCCCCACTCTCTCTTGCTCCTGCTCCCACCATATGAGATGTCTTGCTCCCCCTTTGCCTTCCACCATGACTGGAAGTTTCCTGAGGCCTCCCCAGAAGCAGAAGCCACTTTGCTTCCTGTACAGCCTGCAGAACTGTGAGCCAATTAAACTTCTTTTCTTTATAAATTACCCAATCTCAGGTATTTCTTTACAGCAATGTGAGAATGGACTAATACACCTATTAATCCATTAACCCATTAATCTACTAATCCATGGTTGGATTAATCCATACATGAGGGCAGAAGCCCAATGACTCAATCACCTTTTTTTATTTGTTTTTGAGACAGGGTCTTACTCTGTCACCCAGGCTGGAGTGCAGTGGTGCAATCACAGCTCACTACAGCCTTGACCTCTTGGGCTCAGGTGATCCTCCTACCTCAGCCTCCTGAGTAGCTGGGACTACAGGCACACACCACCATGACCCGCTAATTTTTGTATTCTTTGTAGAGACAGCGTTTTGCAATGTTGCCCAGGCTGGTATTTAACTCCTGGACTCAACTGATCCTCCTGCCTTAGCATCCCAAAGTGTCAGCCACTGCACCCAGCCTCAACCATCTCTTAAAGGACTCACTTCTCAATATTCCCACAATGGGAATTAAATTGCAACATGAGTTTTGGAGGGAAAAAATATTTAAGTCATAGCATTCCACCCCTGGCCCCCCAAAACTCATGTCCTTCTCATGTACAAATACATTCATTCCTTCTCCATAGCCCCAAAGCTTTAACTCCAACACCAACTCAAAACTCCAAAGTCCAAAGTCTCATCTGTGAGCATGTGAAATTAAAGCAACTTTTCTACTTTCAAGACACAATGGAGGCCGAGTATGGTGGCTCACGCCTGTAATCCCAGCACTTTGGAAGGCCAAGGCAGAAGGATCGCTTGAACCCAGGAGTCTGAGACCAGCCGGCATAACGTAGTTAGACCCTGTCTCTATAAAAAATAATATTTTTTAAAAATTAGCCAGTTGTGGTGGCACTCAACCGTAATCCCAGCTACTCAAGAGGCTGAGACTTTAAAAAAGAAAGAAAGAACGCTACAATGGTGGTACAGGAATAAGACAGACATTTGCATTCCAAAAGAGAAAAGTAGGCAAAGAAAAGTAAAAGGCCCCAAGCAAGTTGGAAACCCGGCAGGGTAAACATTAAACCTTAAAGCTGAAGAATAACTGCTTTTGACTCCATGTTCTACCTCCTGAACACAGTGGGGCAAGGTTGAGCCCCCAGTGCCTCAGGTATCCCTACCCCTATGGCTTTGCTGGGTGCAACCCACATAGCTGCTTGTATGGGTTGAAGTCCAGTGCCTGAAACTTTCCCAGGTGGATGTTGCATGTTGCCAGTGACTCCATAGTTCCAGGGTCCTGGAAGTGGTCCTGCTTCCACAGTTCCACTTAGGCATTACCCTGGTGGGAACTTTCGCAGCAGCCCCAGCCCCACATTTCTGCTCAGCATTGCTCTAGTGGGGCTCTCTGTGGTAGCACCACACCTATGACAAGTCTATGCTTGGGGCCCCAGGTTTTCAGTGACATCTTTTGAAATCTGGGTGGAGGTTGCCAAGCCTCCACCGCTTTTGATTTTTTCAAGCCTACAGAATTAGCACCATGTGGATGCAACTAAGGCATACCTGGGATAAATCCCACTTAGTCGTAGTGTATGATTTTTTTAAATACACATCATTGGGTTTGATTTACTAATATTATGTTGCAGTTTTTTGCATCTATGTCGATGAGAGATACTGGGTTGTAGTTTTTTTCTTTTCTTATAATGTTTTTGTCTGGCTTTATTAGGTAATGCTGGCCTTGTGGAATGTGTTAGAAAGTATTTATCCTTCTTCTATCTTCTGGAAAACATTGTCCAGAATTGGTATGATTTCTTCCTAAAATGTTCAGTAGAATTCACCTGTGAAGCCATCTGAGCTTGGTGCTTTCTATTTTGCATGTTAATTATTTATTAATTCAACTTCTTTAATACATATCAGCCTATTCAGATTATCTAGTTCTTTTTGTTTGAGTTTTGGCAGACTGTCTTCCAAGGAATTGGCCCAACCCCAAATATCAAATTTGGGGGGCTATTAGGTTGTACACACTATTCCTTTATTATCCTTTTAATGTCCATAAGATCTGTAGTGATGTTCCCTTTTTCACTTCTGATATTAGTAATTTGTGTCCTCTCTCTTTCTTTTTTCATAGATAGCCTGGCTAGAGGTTTATCTACTGTATTAATCTTTACTAGGAACCAGCTTTGGGTTTTGTTGACTTTATTAATTTCCTGTTTCAATTTCACTGACTTCTGCTCTAATCATTATTATTTGTTTTCTTCAGGTTACTTTGGATTTAATTTGCTCTTCTAGTTTTCTAAGGTGGAAGCTTAGATGATTAGTCTTCTCTTCTAACATATGTATTCAATGCTATAATGCTATAAAATTTCCTCTAAGCTCTACTTTTGTGCATCCCACAAATTTCAGTAAGTTGTTCTCATTTTCATTAGCTCAAAATATTCTTTAATTTCTCTTGCAATTTCTTCTTTGACTCATGTGTTATTTAGAAGTGTGTTGTTTCATCTCCAAGTACTTTGAAATTTTCCAACTATCTTTCTGTTACTGTACTCTGGTTTCATTTCATTGTGGTCTGAGAGCAAACATTGTATGACTTCTATTCTTTTGAACTTGTTAACGTGCATTTTATGGCCCAGATTGTGCTATATCTTAGTGAATGTCCCTTGTGACCTTGAGAAGAGCATGTACTCTGCTGTTGTTGGATAAGGTAGTCTATAGATGACCATTATATCCAGTTGATCGATGGTGTTGTTGAGTTTAACTATGTCCCTACTGATTTTTTATCTGCTAGATCTGTCCATTTTAGGAAGGGTATTGAAGTCTCCAAATATAATAACTGATTCATCCATTTGACCTTGAAATTCTATTGGTTTTTGCCTCAAGTATTTTGATCCTTTGTTGTTAAGTGCTTAAACACATTAAGGATTGTATTTCAAGAACTGACTCTTATCATTATGTAATACACAAATTTCTCCTGAGTAGTATTCCTTGGTCTGAAGTCTTCTCTGTTTGAAATTAACATAGCTACTCCTGCTTTCTCTTGGTTGAGGTTAGCATGATATATCTTCCCCCATTTACTTTTAAACTATACGTGTCTTTATATCTGAAGTAGGTATCTTGCAGACAATATATAGTTGTGTCATGTCTTCTGGTCCACTCTGACAATCTGTCTTTTAACTGGTGTATTAAATCATTCACATTCAAGATTATTATTGATAGAGCTGGTTTAGTGTTTGTTACTGTATGTAATATAATCACATTAGATACAGAGTTGTTACTGTATATATACATATACACATGTGAACATAAGCATATATAATTGAATACATTGTTGCTATTATTTTGAACAAATTATTTATGACCAATTAAGAAGAAAAATTAAAGTATTTTATCTTCATTTATTCCTTCTTTAGTGTTCCTTTTTTATGTTGATCCAAGTTTCTGTCCTATATTATTTTCCTTCTCTCTGAAGAACTTCTTTTAACTTCTCTTGCAAGGCAGGTCTACTGGCAATGAATTTCCTCATTTTTATTTGTCTGAGAATGCCTTTATTTCTCCTTAACCTTTGAAGATAACTTTGCAGGTTATGGGATTCAAGGTTATAGGGGTTTATTTCTCTCAATACTTTAAATATTTCACTCCACTATCGTCGTTTGCATGGTTTCTGAGAAGTCAGTTGTAATTTTTTTTTTTTTTTTTTTTTGAGACGGATCCTTGATCTTTTCCCCAGGCTGGAGTGCAGTGGTGCATCTGGGCTCACTGAAAGCTCTGCCTCCCGGGTTCACACCATTCTCCTGCCTCAGCCTCCCAAGTAGCTGGGACTACAGGTGCCCGCCACCACGCCCGGCTAATTTTTTTGTATTTTTTAGTAGAGACAGGGTTTCACCGTGTTAGCCAGGATGGTCTCGATCTCCTGACCTAGTGATCCACCCGCATTGGCCTCCCAAAGTGCTGGGATTACAGGCGAGCCACTGTGCCCGGCCGTAATACTTATCTTTGTTCTTCTACAGGTAAGAAGTTTTTTTCCCCACTGGTTTATTTCAGGAATTTTTTTCTTCGTTTTCATTGAAAACAGTGTGCCTAAGTGCTGTGTTCTGCGTTTTTTTGTTTTGTTTTTTTGTGTGTGCGTGTGTTTTTGGTTTTTTTTTTTTGAGATGGAGTCTCGCTCTGCCGCCCAGGCTGGAGTGCAATGGTGCGATCTCGGCTCACTGCAACCTCCACCTCCTGGGTTCAAACAATTCTCCTGCCTCAGCCTCCCATGTAGCTGGGACTTCAGGCGTGTGCCACCATGCTGGCTAATTTTTGTATTTTTAGTAGAGATGGAGTTTCACAGTGTTAGCCAGGATGGTCTCAATCTCCTGACCTTGCGATCTGCCCGCCTCAGCCTCACAAAGTGCTGGGATTACAGGGTACAGGGGTGAGCCACCCTGCACCCACCCGTTTTGTTGTTGTTGTTGTTTTGTGGGGTTTTTTGAGTTTTTTTTTTTTTTTTTTTTTTTTTTGGCAGGAGGAGGAGCATATCTTGCTTTGTGTCTCTGAGCTTCCTGGATCTGGAGTTTGGTGTTTGACATTAATTTAGGGAAATTTTTTTCAAATAATTCTTCTATTTTTTTTTTCTCTCTTTCTTCTCCCCCTGGTATTCCTATTACTTGTATGTTACATTTCTGTAGTTGTTCCACAGTCCTTGGATATTCTTTGTTGTCGTTGTTTTCAATCTTCATCCTCTGCTTTCCAGTTTTAGGGTTTCTATTAATACATCTTTTTTTTTCTTTTTCTTTTTGAGACAGGGTCTCGCTCTGTAGCCCAGGCTGGAGTGCAATGGTGTGATCTTGGCTCACTGCAACCTCCACCTCCTGGGTTCAAGCGATTCTCCTGCCTCAGCCTCCCGTGTAGTCAGGACTACAGGCAGGTGCCACCACGTCCGGCTAATTTTTTTCTATTTTTAGTAGAGACGGGGTTTCACCATGTCAGCCAAGATGGTCTCGATCTCCTGACCTTGTGATCTGCCCACCTTGGCCTCCCAAAGTGCTGGGATTACAGGCGTGAGCCACCACGCTTGGCCTCTGTTAATATATTTTTAAGCTTGGAGATCTTTATTCAGCCGTGTCTAGTCTACTAAATAAGCCCATCAAAGGCATTCTTCATTTCTGTTACAGTGTTTTGATTCCTAGCACTTCTTTTTGGCTCTTTCTTAATATTTCTACCTCTCTGCTTACATTGTCCCTCTGTTCTTGCACACAATCTAGTTTATCCATTTGAGTCCTTTGCAATGAATCATAGTCATTTTAAATTCCTGGTCTGATTATTACAACATCCCTTCCATGTCTGCTTCTGATGCTTATTCTGTTTCTTCAAATCGTTCTTTATGTCTTTTAGAATGTCCTGTAATGTTTTTCTTGATAGCTGGACATCGTGTGCCAGGTAAAAGGAACTGCCATAAGTAGGCCTTTAGTAATGTAGTGATTAGGTGTGAGGGGAAGGGAAGCATTCTATAGTCCTGTGATTAAGCCTCAGTCTTTTAGTGAGCCTATGCTTCTGGACTGCGAACTCCACAAGTATTTATCATTTTTTTCTCACCCCTCTTAAGTGGGACAGGATGGCTACATAGGCTAGAATTGGGTTATTTCCCTTCTCCCACATGGAAGGCTAAAGCTAACTGAAGTTGGTTACTTCTTGTCCCTCAGCTAAATTAGGCAGTGATGAAACGCCAGTAGGTCAGGCTGTGGTTAACTAGTTCCCCTAAAGGCAGGCCTTGTTAAGAACAGATTAATCTGGCATATTTCAAAATGGTTCCATTTCCCTCTGCCTGCCAGAAACGCAAGGGGATTTTTCTCTGATACTTACTGTGGCCATCCTGATCGACCTGCCTAGAGGTAAAACTCACAAAAGGAAGGAGGGATTCCTATGACTAGGTCCCCAGGAATATTTAACCCTCAGACTCATTCACACTGAGCCTCTACTAATATGCCAGTTACACTTCAGGTTTTCCTACCTGGGCACTTGTTCCCATGGCAGTGTCTGTTCATGACTTTTCTGCTCTGGTAAGCATGACACTAATCCTGGAAGCAGCAGTGTGCCCTGCTTCCTTACTTCTCTTATGAATCTAAGAAGGGTTATTGATTTTTTCAGTCAGTTCAGCTTTTTACTTGTTAAAATGGAGTGGCAACTTTCAAGTTCCTCATATGCAGAACTGGAAACTGGAAGTGTCTATACTACAATTTGTAAAAACGTTTTTAGGCACAGTCTAGCCTTTGAATTGGGCCAGGAATCTGTTGAAGAACAGTATAAGTAGAAGGGGAATCAAGTCGAAGAATTTTACACAAGTTTACTGTCTGGAACACATTCCTACCTAATGTATTTCCTTTACTACTACCAGTTTTTTGCACCAAAGCTCACAACACCCTTTGTGTTAAAGTACGCTGTGTTGTGATTTAGCAAACATTGCCTCGTCTTCTTCCACCTTACTTCACCTCTTTCAGTTGTTGACTAGGAGACTATATCATAGAAATGACAAGTAAACTCAAACCCCTGCAATAAAGAAGTTTTCTAAAGGGCATTTGTCTTCTCCAGTGACCTCATCCAAGCACCCATAAACAAACATTGAATGCCTTTAAGAACTTTTGGTGAAATCTGGATTCTGCTCAAGGAATCAGGAGACAGTCAGCTTTCAGTCTTTGTTTCAGGTTCACTTGTTTACAATATTTGCTAAGGTACACTATATTGTAGTTTGTGTCTTAATAGCTTTTCTAATTCTTTGAAAATGGCATTTTTGAGCCAGGCACGGTGGCTCACGCCTGTAATCCCCGCACTTTGGGAGGCTGAGGCAGGTGGATCACTTGAGTCCAGGAGTTTGAGACCAGCATGAGCAACATAGCAAGACCCCGTCTCAACTAAAAATACAAAAACTTAGCTGGATGTGGTGGCATGCACCTGTAATCCCAGTTACTCAGAAGGCTGAGGCATGAGACTTGCTTGAATCCAGGAGACAGGTTGCAGTGCATCAAGATCATCCTACTGCACTCCAGCCTGGATGACAGAACAAGACTATGTCTCAAAAAAAAAAGAAAAAGAAAAGAAAAAATGGCATTTTTTCTCTACATTTTCATTTTTGTCATTTTATTGTCAAAGAATAAGAGAGTAAAAATGCTTTCTCCCCACTCCCCATCATATTTTGCAGAAGACTCATCCCTTTATTTTAAACTCTTTTAGAGGGGTGATGTCTCTAGTAACAATGTATCTTTAGATTTTTAAAAATCTGAACATTCTAATAGATGAATTTAACTTGTTAAAATTTTGATAGCAAGTAAAATAAGTCTCAGTGTTTTAGAAACACTTATTCTTCAGTAGAATCCAGATATAAATGAAACTAATCAAAATAATCAAAGAAAAATGAAAAACAATGAGAAGGCAATATCTAGTTTATGCAATGACTGCAAAATGAACAAAACTGGAAGAACAGGCCTAACTAAAGTGGTCCCAGGATAAGTCATACAGCAGAATCACTCTGAGAAAGGGTCAAATAGGAATAAAGATTAAGGAGTGAGTTTTGGATTTTACATAAATGTGTAAATTCAATACTGTGTCACTGGGATGCTGTGTTCCTGTTGCCTCTCACATTGACTCTGATCAGGTCATTGTAATCAATCATGCAGCTATTGTGTCCATATTGACTTCTTCTCTATTGCAACTATTTCCATCCATAGAAGAAATCATGGACTATAGGAAGGCAAATGGTCACTTTTTCTCAAGTCAGAGCTGAACAGAGTAAATTAGGCAGCCTATTGCCTAGATTGGTCTACCTGCCCTTAACACTGCTCAAGATAGATGGGCTTGCCAAGACAAGGGACTAACACAGGGAGTCAACACATTTGTTGTGATTACTAATCTTTTAAAATTTATTCCTGCCCTCTTATGTTATTTTTCCTATTTTTTCAATTTACCATACCTATTGTTGCTACTCTAACTTTTCTGCCTTTTTATTTTGGATTCATTTTCTTTTCCATGTTTTTACTCTAATGGTTTGGAAAATATCCGGCCTATTTCCATACTTCTTATAGTTAACCTTAAATTTTGAAGGAATAAGCTTTTTTTTCTTCTCTCACACAGCATTGATAAAGGAATACAATTTCATTGGCCAAAAGTATCTCCATCAGTATCAGTATTTATAGCCTTCCCTGCTGGCTACCATCCACTTTTACCCCGACGCATGTTCTACCATCTGAGGGTTCAATTCTAGATTATTAAATTGTTTGACTTAATGAATCAACTATTACTTGGACTTTACTATTTTGTTTGACTGGCATTCTTCACCACTATTTCCTATACCCATTTCTTCCTCGTCCTTAGATTTCTTTTTTTACTATTTTATTATTTTTATTTTTGCTTCCTATGTGATAATAGATTTGTTTTGCAAGAACGAAGCCTCTAATCACTACTTAATAGGAGAAAAATGGAGAACTGGATTTACAATGTCTTCAAATCAAAGTCAGTATGAAAGCCTCCCAGATAAGAGCTAGGAGATGAGGGATGTGGGAAAAAAATACATGTCTGTGAAACAAGAGGCTCAGGAACACTGGGAATCAACTGCTTTTTCTACTCAGAGGATGTGTCCTTGGTAATACTGCCTTTTGGTTAAGAATCAAGAGTCCTAGCACTTATATTTATTGGGAAAAATAAAAAGAACTAACAAAGGCTGGGCACGGTGGCTCACGCCTATAATCCCAGCACTTTGGGAGGCTGAGGCAGGTGGATCACCTGAGGTCAGGAGTTTGAGACCAGCCTGGCCAACGTGGTGAAACCCTATCTCTATTAAAAATACACTTAATTTGCTGGTTGTGGTAGTGCGCACCTATAATCCCAGCTACTCCGGAGGCTGAGGCACAAGAATCGCTCGAACCCGGGAGGCAGAGGTTGCAGTCAGCCAAGATCATGCCACTGCACTCCAGCCTGGGTGACAGAGTAAAACCCTGTCTCAAAAAAAAAAAAAAAAAAAAAAAAGAAAGAAAAAGAAAAAAAAAAAGAATCAAGGGAACATAGTATTTGCTTACACTAATGGAAACACACGGATTAAGTTATTTCTGAATGGTCGCCTCAACCCTAAATATACAAAAGAATAAAAGCTTAGCAAGACTTGAGTTTTCCCACATCCATAGGACCTTGCTCTGGCTGGACATCATCTCCAGCAATTATACATCCCATTAAGAACCTGAGAGCCATGGAAAGTTGCACTGAACAGATACTGTTTTGGATCTGCTCTGTGTAACCAACTCATTTGTGATAACATTTATATCCTTAGTTAGTTACATCATAAATTTTAAAAAATCTTTGCTCAGACAAGGAAGGGAAGGAACATTTACTACAACCCACAATTCACCTGAAATACCTCACATGGGAAACCTTAAGGCCTTGCACATCTTTAGTTTGCCCTCTCACCTAAATGTTACTTTGGGTAGGTATAGTATTCTAATTGGTTAAAAAATCATTTTCTTTTCTATCTTCGAAAGTGTTGTTTCATTGCCTGCGAAGATTGTGCTACAATAAAAGATGTGATTATTGCTTTGTAGAAAACCTCTTTTTTTCTGTCTGAAAGCTTTTGGAATTTTCTCATTATCCTTTGTCTTCTCAAATTTCACCGGAATGTATTTAGGTGTAGGCTTTTTATAATTTATTCTACTTCCAGTTGATGGATTGTTTCAATCTGAAGCCTTTTATCATTTCCAGCTCTGGGAAACTTTTATTTGACTCCTTTATTTCCTCCCTTCCATTTTCTCTATCTGAAATTCCTATTAGAGAGATATTAAATTCCTGAATCTATATTCCATGTGCCCTTTTTTCTCCCTATTTCTAATTCCTTGGTCTTTTCTCTATGTTCTTAAAGACTTTCACAGCTTACTCTGGCAGCTAATTTGATCTTTGACTGTATCATTCTGATATTTAGCGCAGATGTTGAGTTCTTCATCTTAATAATTATATTTTTAATACTCAAGATCTCTGCTTCATAGTCAAGGATGTCCCACTGTCAAATCTATGAGAATATGTTGCTTTAAAAATTGTTCTCTGCTTGCTATGTTAACTCTGATTTCTCAGTATTAGTTCTATTTCTTGAGTTTGGTACTTCTTTTGCATGTTATTGATTTTCCTCAAGTATTTGGTGAAACTTGATAGTCTGATCACTCTTTTTTTTTTTTTTTTGAGATGGAGTATCGCTGTGTCACCCAGGCTGGAGTGCAGTGGCACGATCTCGGCTCACGCCAACCTCTGCCTCCCAGGTTCTAGTGATTCTCCTGCCTCAGCCTTCAAGTAGCTGGGATTATAGGCACCTGCCACTACAACCCGCTAATTTTTGTATTTTTAGTAGAGACAGGGTTTCACCATGTTGGCCAGGCTGATCTCGCACTTCTCACTTCAAGTAATCCACCCACCTCGGCCTCCCAAAGTGCTGGGATTACAGGCGTGAGTCACTGCGCCTGGCCTGATAACTCTTTTTTAATTAAAAGGTTTTTTTTTTTTGTAGAGATAGGGTCTTTCTATGTTGCCCAAGCTGTTCTCAAACTCCTGGGCTCAAGCAATCTTCCCTCCTCAGCCTCTCAAAGTGTTGGGATTACAGTCATGAGCCACTGCACCCAGCCCTGAGCACTTCTGTACTTGATAATTTCTGTCCTTCTGTTTATTTTTACTGTGACCTGATTCTGGTAAATATAGGAGGAGGGGCAGGACATGTGGCACCTATTATAGTTGTAAAAGCTTCCCATTTTTTCTAGAGGGCAGTAGCAACTACCTGGAAAAAAATCCCAGGCCCTTTAGCCCCCAATATCCACATTTACAACTTTAGTCAATAAGCCAATGCCAGTGAATTGAATGATATGTAAATTGTATCTCAGTAAAGTTATTTTTTAAGCCAATGCCACAAACTGAAATGGGAGAGGGTTTGACATGCTAAATAGCTAAGTATAGTTCCCTTAACAATCCCACTGAAGATTATCCCAGGCCCCTTTTCCATTCCTTGTATGTGTTGAAACTGAGCCTGGAATTCCCCACATCTAAAACACCCTTCTACTGTGACTACTGAGCTATGTTTTTCTCCAGATTTGTTTGGAGGTGGAACATATGTGCCACCTTCTTGATCTAATCTCTCCACCTACAATAAATTAAAATAAAACCTAAACTACAATATGGATAAATCTCACATATATAACATTGAGCAAAGCAAGTCAGAGTTAATAGTACATTCTATAGTACTATATTTAAAGTTCAAACAGGCAAAACTAATCTATGCTGTTAGAAGTCACGATTGGGGTTATCTTTGGGGGCTAATGAATAGAAGAGAGCACAAGAAGGTCTTTTTGGGTCTTGGTAATCTTCTGTTTCTTGCTCTGGCAGCTGGTTGCATGGGTATACTAACCTTGTGAAATTCATTCAGCCATACACTTATAACTTGTATACCTGTGTTATACTTCAACCAAAAAGGTTTTGGTGTGCAGGGGTCTCTTATTTCAGATAAAACAGACTTTAAACCAACATGATCAAAAAGGACAAAGAAAGGTATTACATAGGCTGGGCGCAGTGGCTCACGTCTGTAATCCCAGCACTTTGGGAGGCCGAGGCGGATGGATCACGAGATCAGGAGATCGAGACCATCCTGGCTAACACAGTGAAACCCCGTCTCTACTAAAAATACAAAAAAAATTAGCCGGGCACGGTGGTAGGCGCCTGTAGTCCCAGCTACTCGGGAGGCTGAGGCAGGAGAATGGCGTGAACCTGGGAGGCGGAGCTTGCAGTGAGCCCACATCGCGCCACTGCACTCCAGCCTGGGCAACAGAGCGAGATTTCGTCTCAAAAAAAAAAAAAAAAAAGGCATTACATAGTGATATAAAGTGTTCAATTCAACAAGAAGACCTAACTATCCTAAATATATGTACACCCAACACTGGAGCACCCAGATTCATAAAACAAGTTCTTAGAGACCTACAAAGACTTTGATAACCACACAATAACAGTGGGAGACTTCAATACTTCACTGATAGGATTAAACAAATCTTCAAGGCAGAAAACCAACAAAGATGTTTGAGACCTAAACTCAACACTTGACCAAATGGACCTAACAGAAATCCCCAGAACACTCCACCCAACAACAACAGTATATGCATTCTTCCCAGAGGCATAAGGCACATACTTTAAACCCAACCACACAATCAGAGATAAAGCAATTCTCAACAAATTTTTTAAAAACCAAAATCTTAACAATTACGCTCTCGAGCTACAGCACAATAAAAATAGAAATCAATATCAAGAGCTCTCAAAAATCATATAATTACATGAAAATTAAACAGTCTCCTCCTGAATGACTTTTGGGTAAACAATGAACTTAAGGCAGAAATCAAGAAATTCCTTGAAACTGATGAAAACAAAGATACAACATACTATAATATTTGGGACACAGCTAAAGCAGTGTTAAGAAAAAAGTTTATAGTGCTAAAAACCCACATCAAAAAGTTAGAAAGAGCTCATATTAACAACCCAACATCACACTTAGAGGAACTAGAAAAACAAAAGGAAACCAACCCCAAAGCTAGCACAAGAAAATTATTAAATTACAGCTAAGCTGAACAAAACTGAGACACAAAAAGCCATACAAACCAAAAGTTTATTCTTTGAAAGAATATGACTGATAGACCACTAACTAGAAAAATAAAGAAAAAACAGAAGACCTAAATAAACCCAAGCAGAAACAACAAAGGGGACACCACCACCAACTCAAAGAAAAACAAAATCCCTCAGAAACTATTACAAACACTTCTATGAACACAAACTAGAAAACCTAGAAAACAGTTGATAAATTCCTGGAAACAGACAACCTCCCAATACTGAGCCAGGAATAAACTGGAACCCTGAACAAACCAAAAACAAGCTTTAAAACTGAATCAGGGCCGGGCACAGTGGCTCACATCTGTAATCCCAGCACTTTGGGAGGCCAAGGCGGGAGATCACCTGAAGTCAGGAGTTGGATACTAGCCTGGCCAACGTGGTAAAACCCCATTTCTACTAAAAATACAAAATTTAGCCGGGCATGGTGGCACACACCTGTAATCCTAGCTACTTGGGAAGCTGAGGCAGGAAAATCGCTGGAACCTGGGAGGTGGAGGTTGCAGTGAGCCAAGATAGCACCATTGCACTCCAGCCTGGGTGACAGAATGAGACTCCGTTTCAAAAAAAAACCTTAATCAGTAATAAAAAACCTACCAACCATAAGAATCCCTGGACCAGATGGATTCATAGCTGAATTATACCAGACATATAAAGAAGAACTGGTACTAATCCTACTGAAACTATTTCAAAAAAAATGACGAAGAAGGACCCCTCACTAACTCATTCTGAGGCCAGCATCATTCTGATACCAAAACCTGGTGAGACACGATGAAAAAAGACAATTCCAGGCCAATATGCCTGATGAACACAGATTCAAAAATCCGCAACCAAATACTACCAAACCAAATCTAGCAGCACATCCAAAAAGCAAATCCATCGTGATTATGTAGGTTTTATTCCTGAGATGCAAGGTTGGTTCAACATACACAAGTGAATAAATGTTTTCATCACATGAACAGAACTAAAAAACCACAAGATCATCTCAATAGACTCAAAAAAAGCTTTTGATAAAATTCAATACCCCTTCATGTTAAAAATCCTCAACAAACTAGGTATTGAAGGAACATACCTCAAAATAATTACAGCCAACTATGACTAACCTACAGCCATCATCATACTGAATGTGTAAAAGTTTGAAGCATTCCCCTTGAGAACCAGATTAAGACAAGGATGCCCACTCCCACCACTCCTATTCAACACATTACTGGAAGTCCTAGCCAGAGCAATCAGGTGGGAGAAAGAAATAAAAGGCATCCAAAAAGGAAGAGAGAAGTCAAGCTATCTCTCTTTGTAGATATGATCCTATATCTAGAAAACCTCATAGTCTGACCAAAGGCTCCTAGATTTGAGAAACAACTTCAGCAAAGTTTTAGGGTACAAAAATCAGTAGCATTTCTTTTTTTTTTTTTTTTTTTTTGAGATAGTGTCTCACTGTGTCACCCAGGCTGTAGTGCTGTAGTTCAAACATGGAATAATGCAGCCTCAACGTCCTGGGCTCAAGCAATCCTCCCACCTCAGCCTCCCAGGTAACTAAGACCACAGGCCAGCATGCCCAGCTAATTTTTTTAATAGAGATAGGGTCTCAATAAATGGGCCGGAGTAACACACCCAAATGAGGAATGTGCTGCCTACAAAATCCAAATAGGCCTGCTAGGCATTGTGCCTCTTTCTTTCTTTTCTTTTTTCTCTTTTTTTTTTTTTTTTTTTTTTTGAGACAGAGTCTTGCTCTGTCACCCAGGCTAGAGTGCAGTGGCATGATTTCAGCTCACTGCAACCTCCACCTCAGGTTCAAGTGATTCTCCTGCCTCAGACTCCTGAGTAGCTGGGATTACAGGCGTGTACCACCACGCGTGCATAATTTTCGTATTTTTAGTAGAGACAGGGTTTCACCATGTTGACCAGGCTGGTCTTGAACTCCTGACCTCAAGTGATCCACATGCCTTGGCCTCCCAAAATGCTGGGATTACAGGCATGAGCCACCACACCCAGCCTGTGCCTCTTTCTTGGTTGTAGAAGAGGCCAAATGCAGCAACTTACCCTTCACCTTACAAGGAATATCTTGACAGGCCCCACACCACTGGACCCCTAAAAATTTTACTGAGGTAGAAGTTCCCTGAATTTTAGTCGAATTTATTCTCTGGAACACAAATGTCTCACCAATAAGTCCAGTGTGTTTACTACTTCTTGCTCACCGGATCCAATCAGCAGAATGTCATCAATGTAATGGACCAGTGTGATATCTTGTAGAAGCAAAAAGCAATCAAGTTCTCTCCGAATAAGATTATGACACAAAGCTGGAAAGTTGATACACCCCTGAGGTAGTGAAGGCAAATTGCTTCTGGTGGGCCTTATGGACAGGAATGGAGAAAAAGGCATTTGCCAAGTCAATGGCTGCATACCAGGTACCAGGAAATGTGTTAATTTGCTCAAGCAATGAAACCACATCTGGTACAGAGCTGCAATTGTAGTCACCACTTGGTTAAACTTACGATAATCCACTGTCATTCTCCAAGATCCATCTGTCTTCTGCACAGGACAAATAGGAGAGTTGAATGGGGATGTGAAGGGAATCGTCACCTCTGTATATTTCAAATCCTTGATGGTGGCACTAATTTCCACAATCCCTCCAGGGATGCGATATTGTTTTTTATTTACTGTTTTCCTAGGTAGAGGCAGCTCTAATGGTTTCTATTCGGCCCTTACCACCATAATAGCCCTCATCCTACCAGTCAGGGAGCCAATGTGGGGGTTCTGCAAGCTGCTAAGTATGTTAATGTCAATTATGCATTCTAGCACTGGGGAAATGACCACAGGATGAGACCAGGAACCCACTGGATCCACTGTAAGTATGACCTGAGCTAACACTCCATTAATTACCTTACCTCCATAAGTCCCTACTTTAACTGGAGGACCACAATGATGTTTTGAGTCCCCTGGAATCAACATCAGCTCAGAGCCAGTGCCCAGTAATCCCCAAAACGTCTGATCATTTCCCTTTCCCCAGTGCACAGTTACCCTGGTAAAATGCTGGATGTCTCCGTGGGGAAGGATGGGAAAAAGATTAACAGCAGAAATTGTCGTTGGTGGAGTGAGGTCCTTCCTCAAGGAGACCCGGCCTCCCCTTCATTCAAGGGGTTCTGGGTCTGTAAAGTGGCTCGTCTGGAAATTAATTGAGGGGACATGATTCTCTCTTTTTATAATTCAAATTAGCCTTTTGTCCATTTGACCTGAAAGTTTTCCGCTTATATAAATTAAATAGGAATGCAGTAGGCTTCCTATCAATTTCACTTCTAGGAACAATGTAATTAGCCAATGCCAGAGCTCTACACGAGTCAGACCATTCTAATTGTTGCTTTGCCTCTGCTATCCATTATGGTAGCTATGCTGACCTTGCCTTTGATTGTTGAGTGCTGCCACTTGGCCCCTGCCACCTTGGGATCCAATTATCCCCATTTTATTTAAATTCTGTAGCTGAGTGACTGCAGTTCCCACCGTTAGATCTGACATACAGAGAAGAGCAATTACAGGGCTTTTCAAAGATGCAGGTGCTGCCCTCATAAATCTATTTTGCAAAGCATTGGTCAAGGGTATACCTTCTGGACCCTCCCAGCTGGGATGAGCAGGTCTAAAGTGACTAACCCTCTCCACCATAACAATCTCCCTAAGCCTCTGGATCCCTTCCTATACATCAGACCAAGGGAGATCAGGCATTTCCAGCTCACTCGCAGTGGGCCATCTTTTAATCCATATTTCAGCTAACCAAGCAAATAAACTATTAGAACCTTTTTTAACTATCCAAGCTACAACGTTAAATTCTGAAACCCTATTTAGTGGGCCCAAATCAATAAATTCAGCGTGATCCAACTCTATGTTCCTTCCACCATTATCCCACACCTTTAATATCCATTCCCATGCCTGTTCTCCAGATTTCTGCTTATATAAATTAGAAAACGCAAGTAGTTCCTTTTGAGTGTAGTGTACCTCTTCATGGGTCACACTCTCAACCTCACCTCTAGGGGCCCGCCAGGACTTTAGTCTAGTTATAGTTCTAGAAGCAGACAAGGGTGTTCGGGGTGGCTCCTAAGGAGAATCAACATTATCTTGCCTGGCAACTGACTCAGGGAAGGCCATCACTGTTGCCTCAGGCAACAGCACAAGGTTTATCTCCTCAGACAAAGGTGGAAAGGCTGATGGCAGCATGGATCGGGGAGGGGATGTTGCCACTACTGGCAATGGGGAAGCTGTTTGTTCTGGCGAAAAAAGGTTCATCAGAGTTTACAAGCTCAGTGTCTCCAGTTTCATCAGGGTCCTCCCACATGTCCCCATTCCAAGTTGCAGGGTCCCATTCTTTTCCAATCAATGACCTCACTTTAACAGTAGACACCTGGTGAGGCTGTGCATCCACCTTCCATTGCAGGTCAGCCATGCACGTGATAAGAGCTTGTGTCTGTTTTTCTACAATTTCAGCTCTTTCTCTACAGGAGATAAGACTCTCATTCAGGGCAATCTTAGAAGATTTGAGGCTCAGGATCTGCTTCTGAAGCTGGCAGTTAGAATCCCTGAGTTCATCATTTTCTTTCATCACTTTGTCCAGTGAACTTAGGAGCAACCAACCAACTTCATTATGTTCCTTGGTCCTCCACATATAGTCAAAGGTATGATGTATAGAGTCACTAAACTCCTTGCCTCTCAGGGGTGTCAAATGCATTTACTTTGCATAACTCTCTAAACAGTTCATGCCAAGGACTATCAGTGTTCTCCACACTATTAGAAGTAGCATCCTTACCATTATGGGGTCTAATCATATTAAGCGACCAACTCCAGAAACCCTAAAACCAATGAAAGAACTCCATCCTTAATATTCTGTTCCTCTAGAACCACTCCTGGTACCAAAATCTGTATTCATCAGGGTTCTCCAGAGGGACAGATCTAACAGGATATATATATATATATATATACACACACATATATTTATCCATATGTCCATATATATATATCCATATATCCATATATATATCCATATATCCATATATATATCCACATATCCATATATATATATCCATATATCCATATATATATCCACATATCCATATATATATATCCATATATCCATATATATATATATCCATATATATATATATATCCATATATATATATATATATATCCATATATATATATATGGGAGTTTATTAAGTAGTATTAACTCACACAATCACAAGGTCCCACAATAGGCCATCTGCAAGCTGAGGAGCAAGGAAGCCAGTCTGAGTCCCAAAGCTGAAGAACTTGGAGTCTGATGTTCGAGGGCAGGAAGCATCCAGCACGGGAGAAAGATTTAGGCTGGGAGGCTAAGCCAGTCTAGTGTTTTCACGTTTTTCTGCCTGCTTTATATTCTGGTCATGCTGGCCGCTAATTAGATGGTGCCCAACCAGATTGAGGGTCGGTCTGCCTTTCCAAGCCCACTGACTGAAATGTTAATATCCTTTGGCAACACCCTCACAGACACACCCAGGACCAATACTTTGCATCCTTCAATCCAATAAACTTGACACTCAGTATTGACCATCACAATGCCCATTAGTGGTGGACTGGATAAAGAAAATGTGGTACATAAACACCATGGAATACTATGCAGCCACGAAAACAAAGGAGATCATGTCCTTTGCACCGACATGGATAGAGCTGGAGGCCATTGTCCTACGTGAATTAACACACGTCGTAATTTAATTAATGCAGAAGCAGAAAACCAAATACCACATGCTCTCTTTTATGAAACACTGGGTACACATGGAAACAAAGGAACAAGAAACACTGGGGCCTACTTCAGTTTGAAGGGTGGGAGGAGGGTGAGAATTGAAAAACTTCCTATTGAGTATTATGCTTATTACCGGAGTGACAAAATAATCTGTATACCCAAACCTCACGACATACAATTTACCCATATTAACAAATCTGCATATGTACCCCAAACCTAAAATAAAAGTTAGGGAAAAAATTTTTAACCTGAATTTAGATTATTTCAAATTCTCCATTCACCTTAAAGAGAGCTATTCATTTGCTTTAACCATAGCTTTAAAAACAGATTACTAGGCCAGATGTGGCAAAAAAAATTTTAAATATTTCAAAACCTGAAAAATCAGATCATATAGTGGGTTTGCACTTCTGGTAATGGGAGAATGGGTCAGTAAAGCCAGTTATTTCTGCTGATCTACTAGACAAGTAGAACAAAATGCACAAACATCTCCTTGAAGGTGCTGAAGAACTGCAAAACACTGAAGACTTACCAGGCCAGACGCTGGTGAAATACAGAGATCAAGAGAGCCCTGCATTTGGCAATTCTGGAAGAAGTGTCTGAGAAGTGCTTTTGACAGTCTCTCATGGGTAAGGAAACAGAGATTGGAGCCCAGAGTACAAAGTGACCTGGGGTGGGAGAGGAATCAGGTGATTGGGTGAATCCACGTCGATTTGGGTTAAGACCTCAAAGGGCTGCAGCCTACAAGAGTGAAATAGAACTGGCTGGGAACAGTGGCTCATGCCTGTAATTCTAGCACTTTGGGAGGCCAAGGCTGGTGGATCACCTGAGGTCAGGAGTTTGAGACCAGCGTGGCCAATGAAACTCTGTCTCTACTAAAAATACAAAAATTATCCAGGTGTGGTGGCAGGTGCCTGTAATCCCAGCTAATTGGGAGGCTGAGGCAGGAGAATTGCTTGAACCCGGGAGGCGGAGGTTGCAGTGAGCCTAGATCGCATCACTGCACTCCAGCTTGGGTGACAGTACAAGACTCTGCCTCAAAAAAAAAAAAAAAAAGTACACCAGAAGTAGATTCCTGAAGAGACTACATTTGTAATAAGAGTAAGCTACGGAGGTCATGGGAACACAGGAGATGGGCAGGTTATCCAAAGGACACATTTAATCTGAGAGTTGAGAGAGCAATAGGAGTAAAAATTATCCAAGCCAAAGTACAAATTGAAGAAGGAGAAAAGCATTCTAGAGACAGTAGCTACCTATGTAAAGGCTGGAGGCAATCTGAAAAACTGGAGCATTGATAGGATAGGGGCATGAAAATATGAGTAGTTTACTATAACAAGAGCATAGTTAGGAAGACAGTTAAGGCTTGTTAAGAGATGAAGCTGAACCTGGATGGAAAGAGCTGGTCAATGTAAGAGAAGTTAAATATGTAAAATTATTAAGACTGTAAAATTAGGCCAGGCACAGTGGCTCACATCTATAATCGCAGTACTTTGGGAGGCCAAGGCAGGCAGATCACTTGAGGTCAGGAGTTCGAGACCACCCTGGCCAACATGATGAAACCCCATCTCTACTAAAAATATAAAAAACTGGCTGGGTGCAGTGGCTCACGCCTCTAATCCCAGCAGTTTGAGAGGCCAAGGCGGGCCAATCACGAGGTCAAGAGTTCGAGACCAGCCTGGCCAATATGGTGAAACCCCATCTCTATTAAAAATACAAAAATTAGCTGGGTGTGGTGGCAGGCACCTATAATCCCAGCTACTTGGGAGACTGAGGCAGGAGAGTCTGCTTGAAGCCAGAAGGTGGAGGTTGCAGTGAGTGAGCTGAGAACGTGCCACTGCACTCCAGCCTGGGTGAAAGAGCAAAACTCCGTCTCGGGGAGAAAAAAAAAACTAGCTGGGCATGGTGGCAGGCACCTGTAATCCCAGCTACTCAGGAGGCTGAGGCAGGAGAATTGCTTGAACCCAGGAGGAGGAGGTGGCAGTGAGTCGAGATCACGTCATTGCACTCCCAGCCTGGGTGATAAGAGCAAAACTCCGTCAAAAAAAGGCTGTAAAATTAGAACTACAGTAAAGACAAAGATGGCTTCCATGTCTATCTCTGGTGGCTGAAATGACCATACTAGCTTACTTTTGAGATTCAAGCCAAACATGATCTACTTCTCATTATATTTACTTTCATAAAGTACTTGGGTTGTCTTACCAAAACCAGATCCTAACCCTTTCCTGTTCAAAACCCTCTTCCTGTATAGACTGAATACCTCTTATTCAAAACGCTTAGGGCTGGGTGCAGTATCTCATGCCTGTAATCCCAGCACTTTGAGAGATCAAGGCAGGAGGATTACTTGAGCCCAGGAGATCAAGACCAATCTGGGCAACATAGCAAGACCCCGTCCCTACAAAAAAAAGTTTTTTAATTTGTTGGGCATGGTGGCGCATGCCTGTGGTCCCAGCCACCCAAGGGACTGAGGTGGGAGGATCACTTCAGACCAGGATGTCAAGGGTACAGTAAGCCACGATAGCACCACTACCTCCCAGCCTGGGTGACAGAGTAAGACCCTGTCTCAAAAAAAGAAAAAAATGCTGGGGACCAGAAGTGTTTCAGATTTTGAATTTTGTTGGATTTTGAAATACGTGCATTATACTTACCACTTGAGCATCCCCAAGCTAAAAATCCAAAATCTGAAATGCTCCAATGAGCATTTCCTTTGAGCATCATGTCAGCACTCCTAAGTTTCAGATCTTAGAGCATTTTGGATTTCAGATTTTCAAATTAGAGGTACTCAACTTGTACTTACAATAAAACTTTAAATGTCCATAAAACACAGCCTGTAAGGATTTGGCTCTCACCTGCCCATCATCATCTTCTCATATCACTTTCCTTCTCACTCAAAACCCTTAAATTTAACATAGCTTTCTTCAATTCTACAAAATGTTAAAGATATTGGCCCCCTCAGGGTGTCATGTTCTTTCTGCCTAAAATTTTAGTTTTTTTCCCCCACCCTTCATCTATTTGTCATTCAGGTCAACTTAAATAACATGTTAGCAAGCATAACTTCTTTTTTTTTTTTTTTTTTTTGAGCCAGAGTCTTGCTCTGTTGCCCAGGCTGGAGTGCAATGGTGCTATCTCGGCTCACTGCAAGCTCCGCCTCCCAGGTTCACGCCATTCTCCTCCCTCAGCCTCCCGAGTAGCTGGGACTACAGGCACCCGCCACTGGGCCCAGCTAATTTTTTTGTATTTTTTTTAGTAGAGACGCAGTTTCACCCTGTTAGCCAGGATGGTCTCGATCTCCTGACCTCGTGATCCGCCCATCTCGGCCTCCCAAAGTGCTCAGATTACAGGCGTGAGCCACCGCGCCCGGCCAGCAAACATAACTTCTGTGACTCCCTCCTCCCCCAGTTTAAGTTAGGTCCCATGGCTATTTTCCATACCCTATTTATGATTATGTATTTAAGGTTACATGTTTGTCTATCTCCTCTTCTAGAGCAAGTTAGGACATTGACTTTGTCTTTTTGGTTCCTCAGTATATATCCAGTTCCTAGCACAGTGTACAGTGGTGTACAGTAAGTGTCCAAATGTGATCAAATATTGAATGAATCACTCAATGCACAGGAAGAAGAGCAGGTTTGAGGAGAGAAAGGTTTCAGGTTTGGATTTTTAAATCTGAAGTGTCTACACAATATCCAAGAGGAAATGTTAAGCAAATACACATAATTATCTGGATTTCAGGAGAACGATATGGGACAGGGTGATTGATACGGGAGTAAACAAGTATATGGTAACTGAAGTTATTCAAGGAATGAGAATATAAAGAAAGAATAAATTTTACAACAGAAAAAAAAGAGGCTAAGACTAAGAACTATCAAACTCATAGCAGGAAAATAAAATGCAGCCAAACCACAGTGTGTGATACTATGGCAAAGGTGATTTCAAACAGAGTTAAAAAGTGCTGAATATGCTGGGCACAGTGGCTCATGCCTGTAATCCAAAGCTTTGGGAAGTCAAGGTGGGAAAATCACTTGAGCCCAGGAGTTCAAGGCTTCAGTGAGCTGTGACTGTGCCACTGCACTCCAGCCTGGGCGACACAGTGAGACACTGTCTCAAAAAATAAAAATAAAAAATAGTTCCACATACTACAAAAAGATAAGGTTCAATAAGTAAAAGGAAAAATAGCAGGGTCCTGTGCAGAAGAAAGAAGTAGAAATCTCAGTGATGTCAAGTCAAGGTGCGGTGGGAACCGTGGAATAAGGAAGCTCAGATGATTGAAGGCTGACATCACATATGACATCAGAGATGTGATTCCCTCAACTGTTGAACCTACCAAAGTATCATATTGCATGTTTATGTTTGTGCATATGTGCATAAACTATAAATAGGTTCCATTTAAAACAGCACTTGATTTATAAGTGTTCTGAGCACATTTAAGGTAGGCTATGATATTCAGGTTAGGTGGATTAAATGCATTTTCAACTTACAGTACTTACAATACTTTCAACTTACAATGGGTTTATCAGGAGGTAACCCCATCGTTAAGTCCAAGAGCATCTGTATATTAAATAAGCTGTTTTAAAAAAGAAACAGACATAAAATAAGTTATAGACTGAGAGGCTGACAAAAATGTTATGACCAGAGGCTCACAGGAACTTAACCCTGAATTTCCCCTAGGAGTTCAGTATTCATTAATTCAGTGTTCACAGTGCCTTTATAGAACAAAACTACCCCAAACAAGAACAAACTGTACCTTGAATGTGACACCTTTATGAGTGTAAAATTAATGAGACAGGGCAACAGAGTTCATTCATCAAAATAAGTTACCATTTCCCAACATACAGTATTATTGCATGAGAGTACTCAATAACTTGAGTGTCAATTGGTTCAGAACACTAAGTGCTAAAGTTCTACGGAAAAGATTCCTATAGTTCAATATTCTTCCCCAGCTAGGAGGGTAAAGCTGTCTTTTGCCATAATTTAGAGCACAAGAAGGTAGGCATCAGAAGCCGAAATACAAAGCCACCAGAGTTAGAGAAGGAAAAAGTAAGTTCAAAACTGGCAGCAAAAGCAAGGTCTCACTGAATACAAGAAATCAGAAGATTGAGCCTGTGTCCCGACGGGAGTTCACGTAAAGGGCCGAGGAGCAGGTTTGCAACCAGTGAACAGCGAAGGTAGATCTTAAGAAACTGCTAAGATTTTGATTAGCCACTGTGCTCACACCTTTACATCTCAGGGGTATCACCAACCTTTTTCATGCTCTCTCACTCTGAAAAATTATTTTATCCAATTGTGATGGTTAATTTTGTGTCAACTTGGCTAGGCCACAGTTCCCAGGTATCTAGTCAAATACCATTTAGGTGTTTCTGTGAAGACTGTAAGAGATTAACATTTAAATGAGTAGGCCTTGAGTAAAGAAGATAGTCCTTCAAAGTGTAGGTGGACCTCATTCAATCAGTCGGAGGCTTTGAAGACTGGCCTTAGCAAAAAGGGAATTCTGACAAAAGACTGTCCTCAGACTGGAACTCCAACTCCTTCCTGTGTCTTCCTGCCTGCCAGCCTATCCTGCAGATTTTTGACCTACCAGCTTCCACAACCACAAGCCAATTCCTTAAAATAAACCAATCTCTCTCTCTCTCCATATATAAATGTGTATATATACACATCTTATTTTTTCTGTTTCTATGGAGAACATCAACTAATACATCAATATAAATTTTGAGATAGAAATGTAAAAATACTAAAGTAACAAAACATTAGCCCTCTAAGACCTGTAAGCTAAACAAGGAAGGAGTCTATTTGGGGTATACTGACCTCACATAATACCAGGCACATCACAGGAATTCAGTATTTGTTGAATGAATGAATATTAGCAAACTTGTATATCCTCAAACAGTAACTTCTATTTATTTATTTTTTATTTCAAGAATATTTATTAAAGATGTTAAAAGGCTCAAAACATTTCACCAAAACAAAAAATATGTGTTCATTTAACCAAAGATTGATAATTAAAAGATTTTAAAAGGAATATACAAAGTTATATGAATATAAATACCTTAGCCCTTTTAAATTTTAGTTTTCCTAAAGAATCAAAAACCTACGAATATAATATAGAAATTATTTTGCTATTAATAAAATGTAAAATCTTTGTTTTTTAAGCCAAGTACCAAAAAGGCAAAGAAAACTTTCTGCAGTATAATTGCTTCTCCTTATGGGAAGCCCATTTAGATAACCCAAAATCAAACCTGTTGAAAAGAGTACATGAATTTAATCAGACACAGGAAGAGTCTGTTCAAGGTTATGAGTATAGCAGAAGAATACATGACTCTTAGTAATAGAATGAGAAATTCCTGATTACATTGAAAAATTTAGACTTATCAAGAAAAATCAAGAGTACAGATAAAGTTATACTGGAGGTAAACATTGCTTTTTTGGACCTTTAAGATAAAACATTTTAGTATTAGGCCACAACAACAGCTGGAACTAGAGGGAAAAAATTTCAGGAGTGATATAAAAACTGAGGAAGAGAGTTGTCATCTCAAGCCTTCTCAAGGGGAGGAAAAGCTGAAAGCAACAAGACACAACAAATGTTGAACCTCTCAGATACGAATCTAAGAAGTTTTTAAAAGAAATTGGTTATATAATTAAAAATCAAAACCTCTTGTAATTTCCCTAAAAGCAAAGCAATACCTTAAGTAACCCTTGTTTTAATGTAAGGGGCTAACCTTTAGAAAGACTATTATAATGGTTTCCTTTTTAGTTATAACCAACTTGCTTACAACATTCCTTTTATAAATTCTGTTTCTTGTACCTTATAACCACTTACACAGCCCATTTATAACATTTTTCACTTTCTTACTTGTCTTACATTACACTTCTTTTTAAAAATAACCAGTTATTTTACTTTTTTTTTTTTTTTTTTTTTTTTTTGAGACGGAGTCTTGCTCTATCACCCAGGCTGGAGTGCAGTGGCCCGATCTCGGCTCACTGCAAGCTCCGCCTCCCGGGTTCACGCCATTCTCCTGCCTCAGCCTCTCCGAGTAGCTGGGACTACAGGCGCCCGCCACCACGCCCGGCTAATTTTTTTTTTGTATTTTTAGTAGAGACGGGGTTTCACTGTGGTCTCGATCTCCTGACCTCGTGATCCACCCGCCTCGGCCTCCCAAAGTGCTGGGATTACAAGCGTGAGCCACCGCGCCCGGCCTCCAGTTATTTTACTTTAAGACAAAAATTTACCACACAAGATCTTTTTTAGATAAAATTATTATTTTTAAACAATCTTACTTACCAAAAATATATTTATAGTCATAACTTTTCTCACATCTTTTACTTCCTATTTTCTTTTTACCTTTTTTAACTTTTGAATAACTTCTAAATTATATAAAATTATTTTTTCTCAAGAACACAACTTATAGAATTATATAAGAATTATATATTAACTAGAATTCTTATTCTTAGTAACCTTAAATTTTAGTGAAAACCTAGGAAGCAAGACATCCTGAACTGTCTATCAGATGTGAACACTTTATAGATGAAACCACTCCACAATTTTAGAAATACATTTTCCCATATTATAACCCTTTCTTAGTTAGAAATGACCCAAATATTCAATAAGCATCCAAAATAATTTTAAGATTTTAAAATTACATAAAAAGTTTACCTGGATGCATTTATCCTATTTTTATGCACTTAATTTTTTTAACAGTTTATCTAGATTACTTCTGAAAAATGAAGATATTAGACAAAACTAGTTGTCATTTAAAGTTATTTCTCTGTTAATCATTTATAAAGCCTGTGAACATCAGGCGTTCAACTGAGTAAGAACCTTAAACACAAGGACATTTTGCCAATAATTCAGAAGCCTCAGCTGTTTTTACTGAACCTGAAATATTTAGCAAAGGTAGATATAAAATAATTAGTGTGAGAAAACACTTTAAACAGTCCACTTTCAAGGCATGATAAATCTAAGTACGTGCAGCCAGCCTGTGGATGTAACAAACCACACAGCTCACGCACCTAGAAGGTCAATAAGCAAACAGAATGTAGAGGAAAGATCAGCCCATAAAAGGAAAGAAAGTGTTGTTATTGGGAAATCAAAACTTCAGTGGGGAAGGGGACTGGGGTATAACCTTATAGGGGGATAATGAAACTTAGGCAACATCCAGGAAGATTGTAACCCCATAGTACTCGACTAGTGAGGAACTGGGGGAGGGACTTATTACATGCTGGGGGATAAATTACCTGCTACTGTAAGTGCCCCAGGTGTGCCTGCTTACCAGACGGCCAGTCTTGCAAGACTGCCATTAAAAGTCTCGCTTCTGCTCTTCTTCATGTCTCCAAGGGTTTGGCCAGGTGAATATGTTTCTCACAACTGGTATATCTGCTGTTAATCACTTATTGTGTCCGGAATTGGTGGGTTCTTGGTCTCGCTGACTTCAATAATGAAGCTGCGGACCCTCACTGTGAGTGTTACAGTTCTTAAAGACGATGTGTGTGCGGAGTTTGTTCCTTCAGATGTTCAGATGTGTCCGGAGTTTATTCCTTCTGGTGGGTTCGTGGTCTCGCTGGCTTCAGCAGTGAAGCTGCAGACCTGCGCGCTGAGTGTTACAGCTCTTAAAGGCAGCGCAGACCCAAATAGTGAGCAGCAGCAAGATTTATTGCGAAGAGTGAAAGAACAAAGCTTCCACAGTGTGGGGGGACCCAAGCGGGTTGCCCAACTTCTATTTATTGACTACTGTTTCAGGTACTATGTTGAGAGGTACTTTATCTTTCTTTGTTCAATGTTTTATTCCCACAGCATCACTTCAAGACAGCAATTTTAAGTCGCCATTACAGAGATAAGGAAACCAAGACTCAGAGTTGAACTATGTTGCCCATGATAACAGCATAATCAACAGCTAAGACAATTCAAAGATGTGTATGATTCTTCAAACCTCACAGAAGACTAAGAGAGGATAACAATCATTAAAATAGGAGATGTACTCATTCTTCACATTCTGACGTGTAGTCATTTAACGAGGCAAAGATAAGAAATGGTTATACTTCTCACAGCAAATTGTGAAGTGTGGCATGGCAGTACTAATAGAACATAAAAACCATTTAGCTAAACTTATATTACCTCACAGCTACACATCTAATCTTTTAAGGGTGATGTCACTAGATACATTCACTCCCATATAGTAACACTTAATGTCACTCCCTGAATCACTAAGTCAGACCTTTCACAGCAGTTCTTGGTAAATTTTCATCAGCTTTCACGATGTTTAGAAAATAATCTGCACACATATTACCAAGCACGAATAAGTGTTTCCGTTTTATTTAACACTTAAGCAGAACATTTTTGACTATACATCTATATAATGCACAGTACTAAAAAAGTGCAAAATATTCATCATAAACATGAGGAAAGTGAATACCACAATGGTTGCATCAACTCAACTAGGTAATTTTGCTCGTTAACAAAAACACAGCTTTTTCTGAAAGTTTTTTAGACGTTAACAGCTGTTCAACATCACCTTCCATCTAATTCCTTCTGAACTGCTTCAGATTGCCTAGCACATATGCAGCTGGTGTTAAGAAGGTAGTAAAAAACACCACAAGTCCAACAGCCATTTCCTGGAAGAGAAGATGACATGCGCTGCTGAGTATGGCTTCCTGGGCCAGCGACTTGCTGCCTAACAAAAAGTGCTTAAAAAAACATTTTGAGCAACTAGACCGTTGTCCTAGAAACACGGTCCTGGTGAAATCTAAAATGCCGAAAATCGATTCATGGATCACCTGATTTTTTTTTTTTTAATTCATTTTTCATCTAACGGTTCTCCGGTTCCAACCTTCGCACTCTGGAACTTCTATGTGGCCCAGGATTTCCACCATTTTATCGAAAATGCTAGATCTTGGCAGTGCCGAGGACGTCCGAGGATGGTAAACCATTCCTCCGCGAAACCACAGCCCCGCCCCCGAGCCAGCCGGGTGCCGCTAAAGGGTAACAACGAAGGAGGCCCAATCCCCGCGCGCTCCTCAGGGTCCCGGGCTTTCCGCCCCTGTGCCCGACGACGGCATCCTCACAGCGACCCTCTCCCAGGAACGTCCCCCAACGGCGACCAAGCCACAAGAACCTCCCCCAACGGCGACCAAGCCACAGGAGCCTCCCACGCGAGGCCCGCACGCCGTGTCCTCCCTTCTCCCCACCCGTCGGGGCGCCCCGCCTGGGCCACGCGCTTCCCGCCCGCCATGATGGCTGGGCCTCAACTCACCGCGGCAGACAGGGGCCGCTGGCGCTGGGGCTCCGAGTGGGCGAAGCGGGGAGCGGGCTGCAAGTCGAGCAGGGCCAAGCGGCGGTAGTGGCGGCAGGCAGGACAGCGCCCACGCAGGAGAGGCATATCGCGTCAGGTGAGACAAAGCCAGGCGTGGACAGCACAAGCGAGGTGAAGCCAAGTAATGCAACCTCCAGTGCTCGTGAGGCAGCTGGTTTGCGCAGGCGCCCCAGCCACGAGGGGGCGCTCTACCCTCGCCCCTACCCCGCCCCTTCTGCCCAGCACCCCCTGCTCTGCCCCGCCTCTTCCGCTCACCATTCGTTGCTCTGTACTGCCCTTTCCACTCAGCACTCCGTGCTCTGCCACACCCTTTCTGCCCAGCACCCCCTGTTCTGCCCCACCCCTTATGCTCAGCACCACTTGCTCTGCACCGCGCCTTCCACCCAGCACATCCCTGCTCTGCTCCACTCTCTTCAGTTCAGCACCCCCTGCTCTGCCCTGCCTTTTCCACTCAGGGCTCCCTGCAACCTCCCAGCCCTCATTCACCTCACTTTCCACCCACGTGTCCTATCCTCTCCTAAACTCTCCTGCCACCCTCCCCTGAGCCCCAACCCCACCTCACACTAAGTATCTCTTTTCTGATGGGTAAGGTGAGGGACTTGGCACACCTACTCCTTTCCTTTGTCGTCCTCTCTATACTTTATATACCTCTTAACATGCCCTGGCATTGGCAGAGTTTATTGCACACTGTTCTCTAATGCAAATTAAATCTTCCATAAAATGTCTATAGGTTAATTCTTAACACTGAAAACCAAGAACAAGTTTCTATAGTCGGCTGATGATAAAAAAATATTCATGGCAGGGTCAAATAGAGTGTTTGGACCCAGAAGAAAAGGTGATGTAATTATCTGTCACTAAGGCTAATTTTCTTATTTTTTTGTAGAGACAGGTCTCACTGTGTCACCCAGGCTGATCTCAAACTCCTGGGCTCAAGCCATCCTCTTGTCTCAGCCTCCCAGAGTACTGGGATTACAGGCATGAGGCACTGTGCCCAGACTCTCTTGAGGGAAAAGTAAATATACCCTGATTTTTAAATTTAGTACTGTAATAAAACTTTATCTACTACAATGATCTTGTGTCTTCATATTATTTCTTTTGGGGGCCTATTGCACAACTAACACTCTAGAGTTTCTCTGGATTGCTCTGTTTCTGCAGCCTGGTATCTTCCTCTTTCTTAGATTTCTTTTCGTTTTGCTGTAGCACATCCTTAAGCTGTTCTTTCAGGAAGGGTTTGTAGGTGATAAAGTTCCTCAGTCCTTGGAAATCAAAATATATATATATATTGGTCTCCATTTAAATGCCAATTTGAATGGTTATAGAGCTCTGGGCTCAAAATCATTGTCCTTCAGAGATTTCCAAAAGGCATTGTTCCTTTCTTTTCCAGCATCTAGTGAGCCGATAAATATAATGCCAATATAGTTGTCATTCCTTTGAGTACCCTCTTTTTTCCTTTTGGGAATCTTTTAGGTATTCCTTTTTGTCTTTGGAATTGTGACGTTCCCCCAGGATACTGTTAGATATGGGTATTTTTCCATTCATATGGATTAGCAGTGGGTAAGACCTTTCTATCTGAAGTCATGGTTCTTTAGCTATAGGAGCACTATTCCTATTTATTTGCTTCTCTCTGTTTTCTTTGTTCTCAACCTAAAATTGTTATTGATGGACATTGGCCCTTCTTAGCGGGTCACCTCTGTCTTTCAACATTTTTCTCACTCATCAACATTTTGTCCCTTGTTCTACATTTTGCAGGATTTCCTTGACTTTTTCTTCTAGCCCATGATTTTTTATTTTAGAATTATCGTTTTAAAACATACTAATTTTTGCTTTTACAGTCACCTGTTAGTATTTTGTAGATGCTATCACTTTAGATTTCTTTCAGAATATTAATCTGAACTTTTAAAAAGTTATCTCTATTCAATGAACTGTCTGTGTTTCTTCTAGCACACATTCTATTTATTTATTTTGAACCTGCTAGTTTTATTCAAGTATCTTATGATCCTTGGTTGTCATTTCATGCTTATGAATATGAAGAAGCAGTTCTGTTACTTTTGTTCCTTTCTGTTACTGTCTCAGTCTGTTCAGGCTGTTAGAATACAACAGACTGGGTGGCTTATAAATGACGGAAATGTATTTCTTACAGTTCTGGATGCTAGAAACTCAAAATCAACGTGCTGGTAGATTTGATGTCCAGTGAGGGCCCACTTTCTTGTTCTGGTTGTGTCTTCATAAGATGGAAGCAACAAGGTAGCTCTCTAGGGCCTCTTTTATAAGGGTACTAATCCTATTCATGAGGGCTGTGGTATGATCTAATTACTTCCCAAAGGCCCCGCCTCCTAACTCTGGGGCATGTTTCACCACGTTGCCCAGGCTGGTCTTGAACTCCTGGCCTCAAGCAATCCACCTGCCTCGGCCTCCCAAAATGTTAGGATTACGGGAGTTAACCATCATGCCCAGCCCATGTTACATTTCCACTGGGCAACTGTGCTCTGGAATCTTACCCTAACCAATCAAGGACCTGCATGAACCATGGCTGGCCACCTCCCTAACCTCATCTCCTTGTTCTCAGTCTTCCCTTGGCTCATCCTGCCCAGTCACATCAGGTAAACTCTTAACTTTGCCTTAGATATCCCCAGATAATAATTTGAGCACCTTTGGGTTACATGAGTCCTGTAAGAAATGATTTAGTGCAACATTGCTCTGTTTCCTGGCCACAGTTGTTACACTACTTGACTCAAATATTGGACCAAAGAGAGAGCTGGGACCCAGTCTGTTGGTTGAGATGGATGTTGTAACTTGGGAGCCATGTTTTTTTTCCTACCTAGCAAGAAAGCCCTTCCACAGTGAGTTAATAATGTAGCCAAGCTGCTCAAAGAACCAGAGATAAGAGCCAGAGGGAACATCCTGCATGTGTTCAAAGCCCTGGTTTGAATTCTCCCTATTCTGAAGTTAGGACACTTTCCTCTCCTTGAGTTCTGGGCCTCTTTATATACTTTATGATAAACCCTGCTTTGGGCTTAAACTAGGTGGTGCGGATTTCTATTGCTAACAACAAAAGAGCTTTAAGAACGATGATATTGGCCGGGCGCGGTGGCTCACGCTTGTAATCCCAGCACTTTGGGAGGCCGAGGCGGGCGGATCACGAGGTCAGGAGATCGAGACCACGGTGAAACCCCGTCTCTACTAAAAAATACAAAAAATTAGCCGGGCACGGTGGCGGGCGCCTGTAGTCCCAGCTACTCGGAGGCTGAGGCAGGAGAATGGCGTGAACCCGGGAGGCGGAGCTTGCAGTGAGCCGAGATTGCGCCACTGCACTCCAGCCCGGGCGACAGAGCGAGACTCTGTCTCAAAAAAAAAAAAAAAAAAAAAGAAAGATGATATTAGTCAAGCCTTTTTTCTTTGGGTAATACCCCATTTTTAATTTTTAAAAAGCAACAAAAATTCTGAAGTAAAGTGAGAAAGAGCCCAATAATAGGCAAGCTTGACTGGTTTAATCCTAATCTTGAGAAGTTTAGAACAGAGTGCAGTTCAAGTGAGATTTAAGCATTTTAGGCCTTTCTCTGTGACAAAAGCCTTAAAACACTTTTGACAGTGGTGACTCCAAATTCAGCCACAACACAATTAAGCTCCCTGCCACCCACCCCCACCCCAGGAGATAGCTCTTTTGGCTGCTCAAATTACCAATACAAAGAACATTCCTCAGTTTAATTTCTGCAAGTCACAAAAGACTAGCACTGTTATTTCAAACCTCTACAATTTTCAATAAAGGGTTTAGTGGGCTGGGATTCAATGTATTCTCAGTGACCCACAATGCAAGAACTTCCTTCTGCAGTTATATAAAAGAACTTAATTAGAGCTATAACCTAGAGATCAGGTTTTCTGAGCTGTATGTACACAATGAATGAGAAAGACACCCTCCGCCCACTTACCTTTTTTTAATGTGATTTTTATAAATATTCATGCTCTAAATACACCGGTGTTAAAGTTCTAGAAAATTATATAATGAATTAAGATTGCAATACCTCAGCCTCAAATATCTCAAATTCATTCCTCTCTAGAAAAACATGTTTAATTCTGATTCAAGAACCAAAGGCTTCAGAACAAAAGTCTCTGAAAAATAGAGGAGAAAAAAAAAGAGCCAAAGGCCTTTGAGGAACAAAGTGCTTCTCTTTGTATTTGCATCTGTCTTTACAATTGCACAGCCTCAATGATCGAGATACTCAGATAAGTAAGCAACAAAAGCAGAAGAGTTGCAAAAGTGGGAAACATATTCAAGTTCTGCAACTGGCAACATCAGTAACACACTTGGATTACAAGCACAACAGTAATAGAAGATGATATAGGAAGACATGCCCCTTGCTCCCCTTTGCCTTCCACTATGATTGTACGTTTGCTGAGGCCTCCCCAGCCATGCGTAACTATGAATCAATTAAACCTCTTTTCTTTATAAACTATCCAGTTTCAGGTAGTTCTTTATAGCAGTGTAAAAACAGACTAATATAGAAAATTGGTAACAGGAGTGGGGTACTGCTATAAAGATACCTAAAAATGTGGAAGTCACTTTGGAACTGGGTAATAGGCAGAGGTTGGAACAATTTGGAGGGCTCAGAAGAAGACAGGAAGATGTGGGAAAGTTTGGAACTTCCTAGAGACTTGTGGAATGGTTTTGACCAAAACACTGATAGTATGATATATGATAGCATGCTGATAGTATGATATGTGGACAATGAAGTCCAGGCTGAGGTAGTCTCAGATGGAGATGAGAAACTTATTGAGAACTAAAACAAAGGCCACTCTTGCTGTGCCTTAGCAGAGACCGGCAGCATTTTGCCTCTGTCCTAGAGATCTGTGGAACTTTGAACTTGCAAGAGATGATTTAGGGTATCTGGCAGAAGAAATTTCCAAGCAGCAAAGCATTCAAGATGTGACCTAGCTTTTTCTGAAAGCATACAGTCATATGCGTTCACAAATGGATGGTCTGAAATTGGAACTTATGCTTAAAACAGAAGCAGAGCATAAAAGTTTGGAAAATTTGCAGCCCGACCATGTGGTAGAAAAGAAAAACCCATTTTGTGGGGAGAAATTCAAGCCACCAGCTACAAAAATTTGCATAAGTAAAGAGAGGCCAAATGTCAATGGCCAAGACAATGAGGAAAATGTCTCCGGGGTATTTCAGAGATCCTCACAGCAGCCCCTCCCATCACAGGCCCAGAGGCCTAGGAGGGAAAAATGGCTTCATGGGGTAGGCCCAGGACCCTGTTTCTCTGTGCAGCCTCAAGGCATGGTGCCCTGCATCCCAGCCACTCCAGCTCCAGCCATGGCTAAAAAGGATCAAGGTAGAGCTTGAGTCATTGCTTCAGAGGGAACAAGCTCCAAGCCTTGGAAGCCTCCATGTGGTGTTGGTCCTGTGGGTGCACAGAAGACAAGAGTTAAGCTTTGGGAGTCTCCACCTAGATTTTAGAGGATGTATGAAAACTCTTGGATGTCCAGGCAGAAGTTTGCTGCAGGGGCAGGGGCCTCATGGAGAATCTCTACTATGGCAATGGAGAGGGGGAAATGTGGGGTTGGAGCCCCCACACAGAGTCTCTACTATGGCACTGCCTAGTGGAGCTATGAGAAGAGAGCCACCATCCTCTGGAACCCCGAATGGTAGATCCACCAGCAGCTTGCGCCATGCACCTGGAAAAGCCACAGGCACTCAACACCCAGCCTGTGAAAGCAGTCACGGGGCCTGTATCCTGCAGAGCCACACAAGCACAGCTGCCCAAGGCCTTGGGAACCCACCTCTTGCATCAGTATGTCCTGGATGTGAGACATGGAGTCAAAAGAGATTATTTTGGAGCTTTAAGATTTAATGGCTGCCCTGTTGGGTTAACTGTGACATGCCCTTGGCAGAGAGGAGGGGTTCATTTAGATGGTGGGGGAGGCCTTAGAATTTTATTTTTGGTTTACATTCACTGCAGCCTTGAACTCCTGGATCCAAGCAATCCTCCCACCTCAGCCTCCCAAGTAGGTGGGACCACAGGCATGCACCACCATGCCTAGCTAATTTTTTTTTTTTTTTTTTTTTTGTAGAGACTCACAATTTTGCCTAGGCTGATGGTCTCAAACTTCTGGGCTCAAGCAATCCTCTTGCCTCAGCCTCTCAAAGTGCTAGGACTGCAGGCATAAACCACCACACCTGCATCTTTTCATCATTTTTTTTCTTTTTGAGACGGAGTTTCACTGTTGTTGCCCAGGCTGGAGTACAGTGGTGCGATCTCAGCTCACTATACAACCTCTGCCTCCTGAGTTCAAGCGATTCTCCTGTCTCAGCCTCCTGAGTAGCTGGGATTACAGCCATGCACCACCACGCCTGGCTGATTTTTGTATTTTTAGTAGAGACGGGGTTTCTCCATGTTGGTCAGGCTGGTCTCGAACTCCTGACCTCAGGAACTCCCAATCCACCCACCTCGGCCTCCCAAAGTGCTAAGATTTCAGGTGTGAGCCACCACACCTGGCCACCTTGATTTCATTTTTAAATGTCACATTCCTCTTCTCCTGAATTACATCCAGATATTCTTCAATGGATTTCTGTTATACTGACATGAAAAGATTGGCAGTTGGGGTCCAAAAGATCAAAGGTCAAATTCCAGCACTATCATTTACTAACCACATAGCCTCAGGAAAATAAAGCATATTTCTCTTAGAATGTGGATATGGAGGTTAAATCAGATAGTATGTGTATCCATTATTAGATTAAGTGTAGCCTGAAGCTGCGTCCTTATGTATTTTAACTTGGGCCTAAAGGTTTCTCGTAGGCCAGACATGGCGGCTCACACCTGTAATCACAGCATTTCAGGAAGCTAAGATGGGCAGATTGCTTGAGCCCAGGAGATTGAGACCAGCCTGGGCAACATGGCAAAACCCCATCTCTACAAAAAATACAAAAACTAGCCAGGTGTGGTGGTGCACATCTATAGGCCTAGCTACTCAGGAGGCTGAGTTGGGAGAATCATCTGAGGCTGGGGAGGTCAAGACTGCAGTGAGTTATAATCATGTCACTGCACACCACCCTGGGAAACAGAGTGAGACCCTGTCTCAAAAAAAAAAAAAAAAGTTTCTCCTACATAGTGAACTGTAACCTGACTGGATGTATAAACAGATTGTAAACTACTTTCGTGCTAATCACAGAGTTTTGGGCATGCCAATCATAGGTGGCCAACTCTTTTTTTTTTTTTTTTTTTGAGACAGCATTTTGCTCTGTCGCCCAGGCTACAGTGCAGTGGCGCAATCTCTGCTCACTGCAAGCTCCGCCTCCTGGGTTCATGCCATTCTCCTGCCTCAGCCTCCTGAGTAGCTGGGACTACAGGTGCCCGCCACCACACCTGGCTAATTTTTTGTATTTTTAGTAGAGATGGCGTTTCACCGTGTTAGCCAGGTCGGTCTCGATCTCCTGACTTTGTGATCTGCCCGCTTTGGCCTCCCAAAGTGCTGGGATTACAGGTGTGAGCCACCGCGCCTGGCATAGGTGGCCAATTCTTAAAACCATATTCAAATAAGGCAACTGCCAGGTTGTAACCAATCCAGGTGTTTCTGTAGCTGTCATGAGCAGCACAAGGTCAGACATAACGAGGTCCGTGCACTTTTGTGTCTTTCTACAAGGTCAAACTTTTTTTGATGCTTATTCAATCATGAAAGCCATGAGCTAATAGAGTAACCAAACAGGCAATTCTCCTTATTACTTCCCGTTCACTCTAGTCAGAGCCATGGGGGCACAGGCTCAAGCCAATCCACAAGTCAGTCAATATTGCAACCATACATACTAGTATATTTAATGTGTAAATGTCAGATTAAAATTTCCACATCAAAGTAAAATTTAACGTCAGGAGAAAAGAAAATAGTAAAAGGGGTTAACAAACCAGTACAAGAAGAGCAACACGGACAAGCAGAATGTCCTGAGCTAATCCAGACAGTCATCAACATCTTTCAAGAAAAAGTCTGTGATTTGGGCAGAGCCTTCAGAGGCAAATGCCAGGTGCTGACCACGAGTAACAGAAAGACGGTATCTGTTAAAATGGCCATCTAGGCTGGGCACGGTGGCTCACGCCTGTAATCCCAGCACTTTGGGAGGCTGAGGCAGGTGGATCACGAGGTCAGGAGTTTGAGACCAGCCTGGCCAACATGGTGAAACCCCGTCTCTACTAAAAATACAAAAAATTAGCCAGGCATGGTGGCAGACACCTGTAGTCCCAGCTACTCGGGAGGCTGAGGCAGGAGAATGGCGTGAACCTGGGAGGTGGAGCTTGCAGTGAGCTGAGATTATGCCACTGCACTCCAGCCTGAGCAACACAGTGAGACTCTGTCTCAAAAAAAAAAAAAAAGGAAAGAAAAAAATGGCCATCTAGAGCTGATCAAGTCCTGCTAAAGTCTTTGAGTCATCTGGTGAGGGCTGATAGTAAAAGGTTACACTCTAATCTGGTTGGGGGTTGTCTCTGCGTGAACATCTGTACCCTGTTGGCATGATGCCTTTTGAAATATATGATGGAGTCTTTTTCTAAGATGGCATTACTTATGTCAAGGATGCTCTATATAGTACCTCACCTCCATTTTCTGTACATCACTTTCCTTTTCCTATCCATAAATATTCTCAGACTGCATAGCAGCTCTAGAGTCACTCTGAACCTCTTCTGGTTAAGGGGTCTGCCCAATTCACAAATCATTTTAACCAAGTAAACTCTATTAAATTTAATTTGTCTAAAGTTTTTTTTGTTTGTTTTTGAGATGGTCTTACTCTGTCACCCAGGCTGGAGTGCAGTGGTGTGATCTCAGCTCACAGCAACCTCCACCTCCGAGGCTCAAATGATCCTCCCACCTCAGCCACCTGAGTAGCTAGGACTACAGGTACATGCCACCACACGCAGCTAATTTTTGTCTTTTTTTCGTAGAGACAGAGTTTTGCCATGTTGCCCAGGCTGGTCTTGAACCCTTGGGCTCAAGAGATCCACCCACCTGGGCCTCCGAAAGTGCTGGGATAACAGCCATAAGCCACTGCACCCAGCCGTTCAAGTCTTTTGTCATTCCTGTTTGGTTGTCTTGTTCTTACTAAATTGTAAGCATTCTATACATATGCTGGATAAAAGCTCTTTTTTGGTTTTACGTATTACAAATATCTTTTTCCATTGTATGGCTTGTCTTTTTCCCCCTATTGTGTATGTGTTAGTCCATTTTTGTGTTGCTAGAAATACCTAAGTCTGGGTAATCTATTTTAAAAAGAGGTTTAATTGGCTCACAGTTCTGCAGGCCTTACTGGAGAGACCTTAGAAAGTTTATAATCATGGTGGAAGGCAAAGGGAGAGCAAGCAGTGTCACATGGCAAGAGATGGACTGGTCGGTGGGGGGTGGTGCACACCCTTAAACAACCAGATCACCAGTGAATTCAGAGAACTCACTCCTCCCAAAATGTCACAGGATCCTCCAGGTGTCGCTTCGCCAGCTGGAAACCTCTGTGGCTGGCAGCACCTCTGCTTCAGAGTTTTGCTCACACCTGCTGGGCTCATTCTGCCCACTCAGCCTGGCAGGCTATGCTCGGCTTGCGCTACCAGCCTGGATCCCATGCTTGCCAAGGGCGAGCCAGGCACAGAGCAGTGAGGGGTATGTGAGTGAGCCAGCATGGGATCTGGCCACTGCACACAGCCAGGTACACTGGCTGCTGGGGTGAGGTGGGCAGCTCTAGGCACTGGCATAGACGCCAGCTCCATGCGAGGCTGCAGCTGGACCAGACATATCACAAGCGGCTTCTACTGTGGGCGCCAGCGTCTGGACAAGGCAAATACAGTGGCACCCAAAAGCTTGGAAACATCAGGAACCACAGAGCCCCAAAGAAAGTGTTACAGAATGTCACAGCCCTAGTTTGGGGAGCCCTGAGGTCTAGGCTCCCAGAAGGGCCGCAGCTCTTCTCTCCTCGTCACCCACAGCACGGCAAGCAGGCAGGTGTGTTTCGGGGGGGCATGTTTCAGCCCATTTGTGTTAAAGCTCTTTCAATCCCACCACCCCACTCCAGCCTGCAGCTCCTGGGCTGGCCCAGCCCTGCCACTGCTTCCTATCACGTGAGGTGGCAGCCCAGCACCCGCGGAGGGCAGGAGGGCTATAGTGTTACAACTCTGGGTTGCAGAATCCCGAGGTCTGGGCCCCAGAAGGTTTGCCACTCTTCACTCCTACAGTCTGGGAGTATGTCACCACCCACAGGTCAGCGAGCCAGTCAGGAAAGTGTTACAGCTCCTTTCACTCCTGCCATTCGAAGTTTCCCGAGTTCTTGTCCCATGTCCAGGAAGAGTAAGTTACATGGACAACTGGAGGGTAAACAAACTTGAGAAGAGCTTTTTTGGGCAACCAAACAGCTCTCAGAGGAGCAAAGACCCAAAGTGCGTAGACTCTATGAGTCTGTGAGTCAGGCTGGGTCTGGGGGTTTTTATTGGCTCAGAATGAAGTGCATGCTGATTGGTCCGTGGGCAGGAGGAAATGCATGCTAATCGGGCCTGGAAAAAGCACTACTTTATTGGCTGAAAGGCATCAAGGAAGTTCTCACTCCAGGTCGTGGACTTCACTGGGGACTGGCAGCCTGGCCCCCAGGCTTTAGGCCATTTCTGGTTTGAAGGTGGGGTTTCACCAGGGACCCGCCCCTTCCCACCTAGGAACCTGTCTGCCTCCCACCACCATCACAAGGGGATGGCGCTAAGCCATTCATGAGGAATCTGCCTCCATGATCCAAACACCTCCCACCAGGTCCCATTTCCAACACTGGCAATTACATTTCAACATGAGATTTGGAGGGGACAAACATCCAAACCATATCAGTACATTTTGATGCACTTAAGTTCATATTTTAAATACAGTTGAATTTATGAATTTTGACTTCATGATTAATGTTTTCTGTGACTTGCTTTTCTTCCCCAAGGCAATGAATATTTTCCAATATTATTTTCTAAAACCTTTATTAATTTTATTATTTGTTAACTTAATAATTATTAAGGCTGTGTGCAGTGGCTCAGGCCTGTAATCCTAGCACTTTGGGAGGCCAAGGTGGGCAGATCACGAGGTCAGGAGTTTGAGACCAGCCTGGCCAACATGGTGAAACTCTGTCTCTACTAAAAATACAAAAAATTAGTCAGGCATGGTGGCACGCACCTGTAATCCCAGCTACTTGGGAGGCTGAGGCAGGAGAATCACTTGAACCTGGGAGGCGGAGGTTGCACTGAGCTGAGATTGCGCCATTGCACTCCAGCCTGGGTGACAGAGCAAGACTCTGTCTCTAGAAAAAAAAAAATTGAAAATTGAATAATTATTAAGCACTTCTTAATTAAGCATCTACAAGGTACTTATCACTGTTCTGGGGTTTTCAATCCTTTTCACCTTTTAGACTTCAGGAAATTCAGAAAAATGCATGAAAACAGGATTGTTACATGCAGAGAAATAGGGGGAGATAAAATTTGTCTTTTCTCCTTAATTTCAAAAACCCAGCTTCCATCCTGTATTTCCAGGAAGATGAGTCTGGGAATGGGTTTCAGTGGATGGTTATGTATAGTAGAAAAGGGGGTACAAAGGAAGGAAAAGACTGGAGTGACAGAACATGGAATATACCATGAAATGTTGATTACTCTTATTTTCAACATAGATGACCAGGTGGATGGGATGCCATTCACTGATGGAGGGAGTGGAGAAAGGAACAAAACATAAATTCAGGACTTTTCATTGCAAGCCACAGAAGTTCACTGTTTTTACCCATTTCCAACTAAAGATAAAAAGAGGTGTTAGGGCAACTTAATGGCTTCTAAAAATGAAAAGACCAGGGATGGGTTGGTTTAGGGCCAGGTAGGCCCAGGTATTCAAATGATGTCATGGTTTTCCTTTCTCTCACTTTCTGTTTCTTTATTTATGGTCTTCCTTCTTTCCTACCGCACATGGCTTTCTCCTCATTGGCAAACAAAGCCAATTTACATGTCCTTTCGAGTCATAATCCCAGAGAAATGGAGTAAGAAGAAACATCTCCTCTGAGAGTGTGGCAAAAATTTCCGGAAAAGGTTCTGGTTGACCTATTTGTGTCATATGGCCATCCAGATCTATCTGATTCTAGAATCCATGCTGTTAACCACTACTTAGTACCATCTTAACACTAGCCTTTAAAAAAATGTTTTTCACTCTGTCTTCTTATTTAGATTCTAAGCTCCCTAAGTACAAAGATCCATTTATTTTTTACCCCCAGCATGTAGTACCGTGCTTGGCACATGGTACTGGATACTTTAAATGTGTGTCGGACTGAACTAAAACATCTAAATTCTCATGAGTATGTAAACTGAGCTAATTCAGGATCTCAAAAGTACAGCTAAATGGTATAATAAGGAAACAGTGAATGAATTAAAGGGTAGAAAAAAATCATGGATCACTTACAAACGGTTTCTAGATCCAAACAGTCTACTAGAAGTCTCCAGCTGTGCAGATAGACAAAAGGACAAGGTGCAACCAGCAGACCTTACTTGGCTTTTCAAAAAGTTTTAGATTTCCACATCAAAAGCTGTTAGAAAAAGTGTTATCCTGAAATTACTTCGAATTCTATTGTTGTTGATATCATTTTAATTTTGTTTTTTAAATTGTGGCTAGGAAATAGAACCAAAGTCAAGTAATAAAGGTTAGTAATAAGTGTAAACAGTGGGGACTGATCTTATTTAACATTTTCGTAAATTACAAAGAAGCAGTTTACACACCGCTTTTTAGTTTGCTAATCATAGCTCTTTCAGTTAATGCAATACAGTCATCCCCCATATACTATATACATGGGATTGGTTCCAGGACCCTCCACATATACCCCAATCCAAGCATACTCAAGTCTGCCTGTCGGTCCCGTGGAACGTGAGTATAAGAAAAGTCAGCCCTCTCAATACGGTGTTTAGAACCCCGTGTACCAGGTTGCATTGATCGATCCGCACAGTTCAAACCTGTGTTGTTCAAGTGTCAACTGTATTTAGCAAATTAAGACAAAGGTAAAATGATGGAAAATAACCGTAAATGGCTTGAATTTAGATAAGGTTCACTTACGCCTTCGGGGAAGTACAAAGGTGTAGAACAAGAGGTGGACACTCAGAGGTAATCATTGGCTCCAATTAGATGGACCTATTTCCTTTGTATTTTCTCACTTTTCCATGCATTTCTTGTCTATCACCCTGAGGTTGTATGTTCAACTGAAGTGACCCCGACCAGCTAGAGGGGAATTTCAGGCAAGGGACTGCTACAATCTCTGCTACAATCTCCAAACCTTCACGGATTGGGTAAGAGGGTGAAAGGGGTGAGATGGGTAAAGAAAATGAAGTAATACAAATTGGAAAGAGCTATCCTTTTCAAGGAAGTAAGGTGATGAAGAATGAGGGTGAGGAAAATACAAATCTGAAGCAAGCCCAGAGGAAAACAACAATAATATTCAGTCTCCAACTGAATATGAAAAGCATAAAATAATGGAGGGTCAAGAGATAGTTAAAAACACATCACAAAATTCCAAATTGCTCTTATCCTTTGAAGCTTAGAGGTGATTTCAGAACAACAACAACAAAAAAAACTGTGTGACACAAAACTTGTTAAACAATGGGTAGAGATTGAAAATGCAAATACAGCCGGGCGCGATGGCTCAGGCCTGTAATCCCAGCACTTTGGGAGGCCGAGGTGGGCGGATCACGAGGTCAGGAGATAGAGACCATGGTGAAACCCCGTCTCTACTAAAAATACAAAAAATTAGCCAGGCGCGGTGGCGGGCGCCTGTAGTCCCAGCTACTCAGGAGGCTGAGGCAAGAGAATGGCGTGAACCCGGGAGGCGGAGCTTGCAGTGAGCCGAGATTGCGCCACTGCACTCTAGCCTGGGCAACAGAGTGAGACTCCGTCTCAAAAAAAAAAGAAAATGCAAATACAATACTTTCAAATAAATTCCCAGAGTTGCTAATGTCTATCAAAGGAAAAGGAGGTGTAACGGTGCCTCGTCACCTGGTTCAGAATGCCTGGGTTCTGATCTTGGCTTGCCTACTTGTTAGTATTTCTGAACCTGTCTCCTTGGTTGTAAAACAGCAATAAAAACACCTATCCTGACTACCACAAAGGGTGGGTTTGGCGTTCAAATGAAAACATGTATCTCTTTGGAAAACGACAGTGCCCCATAAATACAGTGTTCTTGTTATTGCATCGCTGAAATTATTGCAAACCCCCAAACAAGGGGCATCTAGGGAAGAGCGACTTGGCTCTCCCACGTGGCGACTGTGTGTTTTCATCAATTTTGTCCTTTGTTCACAGGGGTATCTTGTAAAGGAAAACTTTTCAGTGTCTTAAAGATTATTTTTTAACCTACTACACAAGTAGCAAGGTGGTGCCTATAAAAGTACCATGCAGACAAGTGCTTACGATAGACAAGTGCTCACTGCCAAGAAGCAGCCACCGGAATGCCAGGACTGTCAGCAAGGACTTTCCGCGGAGAAGCAGTTCTCGAGAAAGATGCACTCATTGTATGCGACCACCCGAGGGACGCCGGCCGCCGAACGGAAACATGAATTCGTGGAAATGGCCATCTGGTGACGTAGTAGTGACACAGTTCTCATATTCTGATACATTTAATAATGTGTCACAATTCGCTGGACTAAGCAGGATGCTGCCACAGGCTGCAAACTCCCAGCGACCCGACGCCCGGCTCCCAGCCGACGAGCAAGAATAATGTGGGAGCAGTCAGCTCCCACGGCTCCAGCAAACGCACCGCCCCCCACGCGGCCCGACACGCGCTGGGACGTCGGGCCACGTGACCCTGAGCGCGACGACGGCAGGGGAAGGCGGGGGCTCTGGCCGGCTCCGCAGCGCCGCGCAGGCGCCCCAAGGCCGCGCCGAGCCCCTCCTGCTCCCTCTAGGAGTCAAAATGGCGGCGAGGGGAACCTGGAGCAGTCCCGGAGCCTGAGCCACTGACAGGAGAGGAGAGGGCGGCGGCGGCGGTGGGAGGAGGATGGCCGGGGGTGCTGGCGCCCGTGCGGACGGCAGTGCTGGTGGCGGCGGCGGCGGGGGCGACGGCAGCGGTCCCAGCGGCAGCAGCAGCGGCGGGAGGAGCCTCCGGGGTGAGTGTCCCTTGGTGTCTCTGAGGCTGTGGAGCCGAGGCTGTGTCCGGTGTGGCGCGGGGCGTCCAGGCGAGGAAGGGGCTGTTCCTAGGTGTGGGGGTGCCGGGGCTAGGGCCAAGCCGCCGCGGGAGGCGCTGGGGCGCCGGGCGGGGAGGGGCCAGTCGTCCGTCTGGGGCTGAGGCGCGGCGGCGCCGGACTGGCCGGTCTCTGTGCGCTCCGAGGGGTGGGCTGGAGCGCGCCGCTGTCCCGGGGGCAGGGGCGCGAGGTGCGGCGCTCCGGGCGGGGAGAGTGGCCCCAGGGAGTCGCGACGGCCGCCCGGCCGGCTTTGGGCTCCGGGCGCCGAGGGGCGGGACCTGCCGCTCCCAGGACGCGGAGAAACCGCTCCCCAGACTGGGACGCGTGTTTACCCGGGTGCGGGGTTGCGACCGCCAGGGGTGGGCGTGAGAGTGGCCGGCGGGGACTGGGAAGGGAGCAGGCCGGAGGACTGCTACTCCCGGGGGAAGTTAGATTGTCCGGGTAAGTTACTGTTGCGGGATAAACCTGGAATTGAGCTTTTGACAGGTTGGGAGGGAGACAATACCGAGTGTTTGATAAAGAGGAGGAGGCTGTGCTTGTTGGAATACTTGAATGGCAAAAAGTGTGCGTATTTCAGTACCTTATTTGCACGTTGTTTGCTAGCTTTACCCCGAGGGTGAGAACTTTCTCACCGTTTTTCAAGAAACTCTGAGGAGTGTTGTTTCTCCCGTGAACTACACTAGCACGTCTTCACATACCAGCATAGATAATAAGTACTCTGGAGTAGGCCTAATTTACAGAAGCAGTCTTGGTTATCTTCACCAGAGCACTGTTAACTCTGCGAAAACATCTTACTGTAATGAGAAAGTAGACATTTTTACAGAATTACTTAGCTTTTTCAACTAACAACCTTTTTTTTTTTTTTTTTTTTTTTTTTGGGGGGAGACGGAGTCTCGCTCTGTCACCCAGGCTGGAGAACAGTGGTGCGACCTCGACTCACTGCAGCCTCCGCCTCCCAGGTTCAAGCAATTCTCCTGTCTCAGCCTCCCAAGTAGCTGGGATTACCGGCGCCCGCCACCACGCCCGGCTAGTTTTTGTATTTTTAGTAGAAACGTGGTTTCACCATGTTGGCCAGACTGGTCTCGAGCTCCTGACCTCTGGTGATCCGCCCGCCTTGTCCTCCCAAAGTACTGGGATTACAGGCGTGAGCCACCGCGCCCCGTCTGGTCAACTAACAATCTTTGGTCCCTAATAGCATCTGTTTCCTTTAGATTGCTGAAATGAATTGCTTTCTTCCTGAAATGTGGAAGAAAGACTTGAAATTGCTTCGTAAGAATCATACGTTGTTAATAGCAACTGTTATTAGACTTGTCATGGAATTTTTGAGTCAGAAAAACTTTTAGAGATCTAAAGGTGTGAATATTGTTTTAGAGCCGGGAAACCAGACCCAGAGAGGCGAGTGACTTGTTGTGGATCCTACAGCTGGCGATGGATTAGGCCAAAACTGAGATGTAGGCCTCTACACCCCATTACCCCATTTAGAGAGCTCGTTGTTACTACACTGCTGAGTTGCTTACTCTTCATTGATTGCATTCCTCACCATTCACTACCCACCCCTATCCATAAGTTTTGGTGTAATAAAGTTGAAAGCGAAAATGAGAGCTTCTGTCTCATTCTGACAGCTACTTCAAGTAACTGATGAAGATTTTTTTTTTCCTAACCTGAACTTAATAAAAACGGAGTGTTAATTTCATTTGGAGTTTTCTTAGGCTTATGACTACATTTTCACCCAGTTTTAGCATGGCTCATTCTTGCATGAATTCAGTAAAACTCATAGGTCAATATTCTGTCCCACAAAACCTGACTACTGTATTGTTTTGTGTCCCAACACCAGCATTTAAACAAGGTTTTTGTATCAGACTCTAATTTTAGGATTTAAAACACCTGTGTTGATTTCTAGGTTACACTACCTAGTTTCCAGGTATCATCTTGAGGCGCAGCATTTTTATAGTGTGTCACAGGTAAACCTTCAGAAGTGCAGTAATGCCAAAGTTATTATGATTTCAGATTCTAGTCACTGAAGCTCACACATCCAAAATTACATAGGTGACTGTTGAAGGACTGCTTTTTGTTTTGCATTAGATTAATGATGTGGAAGAAAGGAAAGAAACAATATTAGGTTGGTGCAAAAGTAACTGCAGTTTTTGCCATTAATATATAGACTTTTCCTTCGAGTTCTTATTGGAAAGATCAGGTGTACCAACATGAGTCTCGAAGACAATCTAGTGAGTTCTACTAATGCAAAGAATGCTGTTGGTATACAGGGTAGAGAGAGATGAGTGAGACCCCAAGAGTCCAAAGAACGTGGGAAACTTGGGACTTCAGCTGGCCTGTGAAAGTTTAGATTTACCGAGAGATTGTAGCAGTTATTTTGTGAGGAAAAAGCAAGAGTGTAAAGTGAAGATTAGCTTAGGGGGAGGGAAATAGAGGGAGACTAGGATGAGCTGACAACTGAATTTCCTGAGGAGAATGTTTTCCTTAGGAAACTTTAGTCAGTTGGAAAGCTATTTGTCTGCAGAAGAGTTTGAGTGCTGAATTGAGGAGATTTCTACTTTTATCCTGTTGTGCAAGGTATAGAGAGCCTTTGAAAGTTTGGAGGCCAGGGATTAATGTCGTAAACCAGGAAGGTAAACCGTTAATGATCTACAGGTTAAGTTAGAGTGAGGAGAGAATGTAATGAACGAAGGAAGACAGTAGCTGCTGTAGTAACCCAAATATGAAGAGATCTTAGACCCGGATAAAGTCAGTAGGAAGGATTTGGATAACAGATACCTGTGTGCTTAATTGTGGTAAAATTCACATAAAATTGACCATCTTAACCATTTTTAAGTGTATAGTTCTGTGGCATAAGTACATTTACATTGTTGTGTAGCCATCACCACCATCCATCTGTAGAATTCTTTCATTTGGAGTTTTCTTAGGCTCATGACTACATATTTCCAAACTGAAACTGTCCATTTTCCCTTACCCCCAGCCCCTGGCAACCAAATTCTACTGCCTCTTTTATTTTGACTACTGTAAGTACCACGTATAAGTGAAATTATACAGTATTTGTCCTTCTATATCTGGCTTATTTCACTTAGTATAATGTCATCAAGGTCCATCCATATTGTAGCATGTGTCACAATTTGCTTTCTTTTTAAGGCTGAATAATATTTCATTGTATGTATTTTTACATTTTGTTTATCCGTTCATCCATCGATGGGCACTTAAGTTGCATCCAGATTTTGACTGTTGTGAATAATGCTGCTGTGAACATGGATGTAAAAATATCTGAGTCTCTGCTTTCATTTATTTTATGAATTTTATACCCAGAAAATTTTACATCCCCACCAGCAGTGCACAAGTTCCAGTTTCTCTACATCTTCACCAATACTTGTTATTTGCTGTTTGGTTTTTTTTTCCTAATATTCATCCCGATGAGTATGAAGTGATATTTCATTGTGTTTTTGGTTTGCATTTTTTAAAAATGATTGGTGATGTTAAGCATCTTTTCATGTGCTTATTCATCTTTTGTATTTTTTTAGAAAAATATTCACATTATTTCCCTGTTTTCTAATTAGGTTTGTTTTTTTGTTGTTGAGTTGTGGAAGTTACTTATGTATGCTGAATATCAATCCCTTATCAGACATGATTTGCAAATATTTTCTCCCATTCTGTAGGCTGCCTTTTCACCCTGTTGATAGTGTCCTTTGATGTACACACAGTTTTTAATTTTGATAAAATCCAGCTTACCTAGATTTTCTTTTGTTGCTTATGCTTTTGATGTCATAGCTAAGAAATCATTATCAAATCCAATGTCAGGAAGCTTTTCCCCATGTTTTCTTTCTTTTTTAAAGATAGGTAGGTTCTGGGTCTGTCACCAAGGCTGGAGTGCACTAGTGTGATTATGGCTCACAGTAGCCTTGAACTCTGGGCTCAAACAGCCCTCCCATCTCAGCATCCCGAATAGCTGGTACTACAGGCACATACGTCCATGCCTGGCTACGTTTTTTAAATTTTCTGAGGAGATGGAGTCTCACTATGTTGCCCAGGCTGGTCTCCAACTTTTGGACTCAAGTGGTCCTCCCACCTCAACCCAAGGTGCTGAGATTACAGGTGTGAGCCACTGTGCCCAGCCTTTTTTTTTTTTTTTTTTTTTTTTAAGAATTTTATAGTTCTGGCTCTTAATTTAGGTCTTTATGTGTCGATATCTATTACCATATATGTGGTTTTTGCATTACCATTTGTTGAGAAAACTGTCCATTTCCCATTAAATGGTCTTGGCACCTTTGTTGAAAATTATTTGACCACAAGTTTGAGGGTTTATTTCTGGGCTCTGTATTCTATTCCATTGGTCCATAAGTTTGTTTTTATGCCAATACCACTCTATTTTAATTACTGTAGCTTTATAGTAACTTTTGAAATCAAGAAGTGTGAGACGCCACTTTGTTCTTTTCAAGATTGTTTTGGTAGTTTGGGATTCCTTGAGATGCCATATGAATTTTAGGATGGGTTTTTCTATTTCTGCAAAAAATAGGCTATTAGTATTTTGTTAGGAATTGTATTGAATCTGTAGGTTGCTTTGGATAATGTTGACATCTAAATACTATCTTCTAGTCCATGAACATGGAATATCTTTCCATTTATTTCTGTCTTTATTTCAGCATTGTTTTTTAGTTTTCAGTGTAAAAGTCTTTTGTCTCCTTGTCTAAGTTTATTCCTAAGTATTTTATTCTTTTTGATGTGATTGTAGATAGGATTCTTGTCTTAATTTCTCTTTTGGATTGTTCATTGTTAATGTTTAAGAATGCAACTCATTTTTGTGTGTTAATTTTGTATCCTACAACTTTACTGATTTATTAGTTCTAACAGTTTTTTTTTGTGTGGAATCTTTTTTGTGGAGTTTTCTACATATAGGGTCGTGTCATTTGCAAACAGTTAATTTACTTGTTGCTTTCCAATTTGGATGCCTTTTATTTTTTTCCTTGCCTAATCTCAGCTAGGACTTCCGGTACTGTGTTGACTAGAAGTGGTAAAAGCAGGCATCCTTGGCTTGTTCCTGATCTTAGAGGAAACATTTTGAGTCTTTCCCTGTTGAATATGATACTAACATGAGTTTTTTATATAAGACCTTGATTATGTTCAGCTAGTTTCCTTATATTCCTGGTTTGTTGAGTGTTTTAACAGGTGTATTTTAAGAAAAATCATTTGTGGGTGCTGAAAAGAAAGAATTTCTAGCTTGGTGAGTGAGAGAATACTGGTGTCATTGACATAATAATATTTTATCATGAAGTTGATGTTTTAGGCATCATCTTTGTACATTTACAGACCTGTTTTGATTGAATAAAAATAATACTATAGTTATTTAGTGGGGAAGACTGACATTACTCAAATAATTATGCAAATGTATGTCTGAATAACTATAGTACAACTAGGCTCACATTTGTATTTCTCGTATCTAGCACAGTGCCTGGCACATGGGCATTCAGTGAAGTTGCTAATTGAATCAAGAAGCAGAAGAGTAAGGTTTAACCCAGTAAAGTAAAAAACATATTATTATACACTTTTTAATGGAAAAATGTTTATTTTTATTTTATCACTTTTTAATTTTCTTGAGACAGAGTCTCACTTTGACACCAGGCTGAGCGCAGTGGTGCAGTCATGACTCACTGCTGCCTTGGCCTCCTGGGCTCCAGCGAGCCTCCTGCCTCAGCCTCCCGAGTAACCGGGACTACAGGCACATGCCACCATGCCTGGTTAATTTTTGTTGTGAGAGACAGGGCCTTGCAGTGCTGCCTAGACTTTATGTAAAACCATTTTCCCTGTTAACCCAGTCTTGGTACAATGGTAATAAAGCAAAATCAAAGTTCACATCTTGGTACAATGGTAATAAAGCAAAATCAAAGTTCACCACTCTAGAAGAATTAGGCAAGTGACTTTTTCTAAAACAGGTACAGTATCATTATTAAAGTGAGGTAACAGTTTTTCTTTTGACTTCTTTTTTTTCTTTAGACAGAGTTTTGCTCTGTCGCCCAGGCTGGAGTGCAATGGCATGATCCCGGTTCACTGCAACTGCTGCCTCCCAGGTTCAAGCGATTCTCTCCTGCCCCAGCCTCCCAAGTAGCTGGGACTGTAGGTACACGCCACCACACCTGGCTGATTTTTGTATTTTTAGTAGAGACGGGGTTTCGCCCCATTGGCCAAGCTGGTCTCAAACTCCTTACGTAAGGTGATCCACCCGCCTCAGCCTCCCAAATTGCTGGGATTGTAGGCGTGAGCCACCATGTCTGGCCCAGTTTTCTTTTTGGGTGAATGCTAGTGGAAGTTAGTTATCAGAATCCAAAGTTTCAGAAGGAGGCTTTATTTATTTCATATTTTATTTGTTTTAGACAGGGTCTTGCTCTGTCGCCTAAGCTGCAGTGGTGCGATCACGCCGCACCACAACCTCAACTACCTGGGCTCAAGCAATCTTTCCACCTCAGCCTCCTGAGCAGCTGGGACTACGGGCATGTGCCACTATGCCTGGGTAACTTTTGTACTGTTTGTAGAGATGGGGTTTCACTGTGCTGCCCAGGCTGGTCTCGAACTCCAAGACTCCGGCAGTCCTCCAACCTTGGCTTCCCAAAGTGCTGGGATTATAGATGTGAGCCACCATGCCCAGCTGAGGCATAATTTCAACGAAACTTTTCAAGTGTCTGCTGATTCCAGATTTACAATGAAATTCGAACATTCAGCACTTATTTGCAGAACAAGTTCAAAATTTAAGAACCATCATGCTGTGGTGTTTTTTTTTTTTTAATTTTAAAATTTTGGACGGTTTGTAAATTTGACATCATGAATTGAGTCTTTCAGATACCCTTACTATTTCAAATAATATAGTAACTTTAGAAACATAATATACTTAGTATTATAAATTGACATTAAATCCATGTCATTGTGTGACATGTGAGCATTATGTTAAGATTGAAATAGATGGGGACACTTGGAATAGATAGGAAACACTTTAATCCAATACACAGAACATTCTTTAAGTTGCAGGATTCAAAATAGTTCCCTTTTAGAGCATCGTTGGGGTTTTTAGATATAGTTGTGATATAATAGAACACTGGACTGGGAATCAAACCTCCATTTAGATTCTGACTGATGTTTATAGTTTTATGATCTTAAAGCAAGTCACTTAACCTATCTGAAGATTAATTTTCTCATCTGTTAAAATAGGTACGGAAATCTTGCAGCTTTTCTACCTTGTATGTATATTTTTTTTTTTTTTTTTTTTTTTTTTTTGAGACGGAGTCTCGCTCTGTCGCCCAGGCTGGAGTGCAGTGGCGCAATCTCGGCTCACTGCAAGCTCCGCCTCCCGGGTTCACGCCATTCTCCTGCCTCAGCCTCTCCGAGTAGCTGGGACTACAGGCGCCCGCCACCAGGCCCGGCTGATTTTTTTTGTATTTTTAGTAGAGACGGGATTTCACCGTGGTCTCGATCTCCTGACCTCATGATCCGCCCGCCTCGGCCTCCCAAAGTGCTGGGATTACAAGCATGAGCCACCGCGCCCGGCCCCTTGTATGTATTTTTTTACTCCATTCTTTCCCTCTCTATTGCCACTCCCTTATTAGTCTGGACTACTTATTAAACAGCCTGCCAGCTAAGTCTCTGCAACTTGTTCTCCCACTGTACCTCTCCATCTCTGGCTATTCTCTATATTACTATGACAATTATGTTCTTAAAAAAACAGGCCAGACGCGGTGGCTCACACCTGTAATCCCAGCACTTTAGGAGGCTGAGGTGGGCGGATCACCTGAGGTCAGGAGTTCAAGTCCAGTCTGGCCAACATGGTGAAACTGCGTCTCTACTAAAGATACAAAAATCTGATGTGGTGGCAGGTGCCTGTAATCCCAGGTACTTGGGAGGCTGAAGCAGGAGAATTGCTTGTGCCCAGGAGGCGGAGGTTGCAGTGAGCCAAGATTGCGCCACTACACTTCAGCCTGGGTGATAGAGCTAGAAGACTCTGTCTCAAAAAAAAAAAAAAAAAAAAAAAAAAAAAACTGGAGCATGCTGCTTCTCTACTTAAAATACCTTTGTTAACTTCCCTTGTCAATAAAGTCCAGACTCACAAGAGTTTACAGAATGTGTTCAACCTTAGGTTTCCTGTCACTCCAGCCATGCTGTTTCTTGTTCCCTGTGCCTCTATCTTGTGTGTGTTTATCCCATTGTTTGGAGTTCTTATTCTTTGCCTATTCTGTTAGGTGCCCATCTAATGTCTACTTTCCTTTTCTTTCCTAACAGAAATCTGCTTTTGTTCATGCATGCAGCAGACTTGGAGAAGCTGATTTGTCACCACCTCCAGTGGTAGATTTCCGTTAGTTCAAACCAGTCAAATCATGGCATTTCCCTGTAAACTCTTATTTGTACCAATCAGATTTGAAGGGAAGTAGACATTCTATTTCTTTCCCCTCTTGTATGTGAACAAGGGAACACAAGGCCCCTATTGCTACTGACAGCTGTCTTGGGATCACAAGGGATGAAGCACTTCCTGAAGAAGGCAGAGCAGAGAGGTAGAGGGAATCTGGATCCTTGGTAACATCATTTAGCCACATATGTTATTGGGTCTGGAGCCATCCCCACCACAGGACTTCTCATGACAGATAATTTTCTTAATGTTTCAGACAGTTCTTTGGAGTTATTTGCTATCAAAAAATCTTTTTTTTTTTTTTTTTTTTTTTTTTGAGACAGGGTCTCTCTCTGTCACCCAGGCTGGAGTGCAGTGATAGAATCACAGCTCACTCCAACCTCAACCTCTTGGGTTCAGCAGTCCTCCTGCTTCAGACTTCTGAGAAGTAGCCACCACACCTGGCTACTTTAAAAAAATTATTTGTAGAGGCATGGTCTCCCTGTATTGCCCAGGCGTCTCGAACTCCTGGTCTCAAGTGATCCTCCCACCTCAGTCTCCCAAAGTGTTAGGATTACAGGTGTGAACCACTGCACCTGGCCCAAAATCTCTTGATTGATAGATACAGTCCTCTTTATTTTTCAAGATCGAGTTATGATACCTTTACCAATAGTCATACGTTCTTTTGGAACTTTGCACAATAGTCATATGTTCTTTTGGAACTTCACACTTCTCTTCTATCCTTTATTGCCCTGTATTATAATTGCTTGTATGCTTGACTCCTCTACATGACTGTATGGTTTGAACCAAAGTGTATGGGATGTCGTACAATGTCTAATAGTGTCACACAATGAGTAATAGGTATTCAGTAAGTGAGTTAAGATGAAATACTAACGTGAAAGAGTGCTTTGTAAGCAGTTTTTTAAAGTTTCTGTTCTGCTAATTGTAAGCCATTTTTTAAATAAACATGAGGTGTGTTGTCTTTAAAAATGGAAAAACCAGTGAGATCAGACATTGTTTTTTGCTTGCCCCTCATTATTACCTAGACATTTTCATTTAGATAAAAACTGTGTCAGTCTCCTGGCTATAGTCCCTTATGGAAGGAGCAATATTACATTTAGGTCTGTTTCATCTGGGATTCATTTGTGAATTATTCTTTAGAGAAAAATTCTATAATATGCTTCATGAGACCTAATTGTTCTTGTCTTCAGACTTGCCTAAAATATTTTTTGCTTGCTTAAGACCAGACATGAGAATTTTCTTGTAAGCAGAAAGCTTTGTGACAGAACTAGATGAGTTTGTAGTGAATGTTAGTGATAGCTTATGACAGAGAAGTCTCATAGCCTCAATTGCAGAGTCATAGTTCTGTCACATGCTTCAACAATAATGTCTGATAAGGGAGGAAGGATGGAGAAGAAGAGTTATATACTAACTCTATATATTTCATATAACTCTATATATTTCATTATTGGCTTTGGTCAAATAAATTAAACGTTAACATAGTAATTTGTAGGGTTAAAAAAAAATTTTTTTTCAATTTGCTTTCTTGCTATGTTCCCCAGGCTGGTTCCAAACTCCTGGGCTCAAGCGATCCTCAAGCCTTCTGAGTAGCTGAGATTGCCACACCCAGCTTTGGAGTGTTTGTGTTTTTTTTAAGAGACAGGGTACTCATTCTGTGCCCAGGCTGGAGTGCAGTGGCCCTATCATAGCTCACCACAGCCTCATACTCATAGGCTCAAGAGATTGTCCTGCCTCAGCCACCTGAGTAGCTAGGGCAGCAGGCACACACCATCATGCTCAGCTAATTTTTAAACATTTTTTTTGTAGAGATGGGGTCCTGCTGTGTTGCCCAGGCTGGTCTTGAACTCCTGGCCTCAAGCAATTCCTTCCATCTTGGCTTCCCAAAGCACTGGAATTACAGGCATGAGCCACATCACCCAGCCTTGTAGTTATTTTTAAAACGAAGATAAGAGGAACAGAGTATACCTTTAAAAATATATGATACTATATATTGGATGATTCTGAAAGGATGTATTTGCCTATGAAGAAAAACCTTCTTGTTTTGATGTCTAGTTGTTGGCTTTTTACTTTACTAAAGCCCAGTTAACTTTTCTGTGCTTTAGTTCCACATCTGTAAAATTACTCATTTTATATTTCTCTATCCACTTTGAAAATTAAGTAAATGCTCTTTGGATTTCAACTTTTAATTATTTAAGCCAAGATCTCTCTTCTGTATTTTGTATGTGTTCTTTATGTCTGTGGGCTTACTAATTCTTGAATTTAAAAAAATCATTTAAATCAAGCAGTAGTGATAGTATATGTTTAAGCATATAGTGTATGTTTTTAAATAAATAAGCAGGCTAGGTTTTAGGGGCTCACCCCTATAATACCAACACTTTAGGAGGCCAAGGCAAAAGGATCACTTGAGTCCTGGAGTTCAAGACCAGTCTGGGCAACATAGCGAGATCACACCTCTACAAAAAAAAAAGTTTAAAAATTAGCCAGGTGTAGTGGCATGTACCTGTAGTTCTTAGCTATTCGAGAGGCCGAGGTGGAAGGATCGCTTGAGCCCAGAAATTTGAGGTTACGGTGAGTAGCGATCACCCCACTGCACTCCAGCCTGGTTGACAGCATGAGACCCTATCTCTAAAAAATAAAAATAAATAAGCAATAGCATGTGTTTTTAAACAACAACAAACAACTCTCTTAAGTCCAAACTCCTTTTCGGATCCTATGGCTCATATCTTGCCACTGCCTGCTGCACTCTATATAGAAATACTTTTATTTCCTTCAGGAACCCAGTTTTGTTCTCTCCGTGGGCCTTCTTATAGTTAGTTCCCTCTGCTGTTTGGAGCATTATTTTGGCATTCTTCCCTCTCCTTCTATTATTTTCACCAAGAAAAGAGGAAAGCTCACACTTTTTATTGTCAGTCTTGGATATCATCCCAAATATCACTTTCTCAAGAATCGTATAAGATAACCAGTTTTATTATCAGACACAAAGAAGATTTAAAAAAAAAATTGCCCAAGATCATACAGTTTAGAAATGGCAGAGTCAGATCCAAACTCGGGCAGTTTTGCTCCAGAAGTCTTTATCTCCATTGATTTATGCTTCCCCTACATTATAATTGCCTGTTCAACAGTTTGCCCCACTATGAGCACCTTTGGGGTGTTTGTTTGCTTGTTTGTTTGTGATGGAGTCTTGCTCTGTAGCCCAGGCTGGAGTGCCATGGCACGATCTCAGCTCATTGCAACCTCCACCTCCCAAGTTCAAGCGATTCTCCTGCCTCAGCCTCCCGAGTAGCTGGGATTACAGGCACGCACCACCATGCCCAGCTAATTTTTGTATTTTTAGTAGAGACGGGGTTTCACCATGTTGACCAGGCTGGTCTTGAACTCCTGACCTCAAGCGATCCATCCGCCTAGGCCTCTGAAAGTGCTGGGATTATAGGTGTGAGCCACCGCCCCCTTAAAAGAAGCACCTTTGGAGGAAAAATTGTGCCTGTCTTGTTCATTGTTATATCCCCATGTGCTTAGCACATACTAGGTGCTCAGAAAATATTTAAATGAATGAAAATTCTTATTTGAGGGAGAGAGTGTTTTGATTAAATTCTTCTCAGTACCTTTCATGTAGTGTATGTGTGTCAGTAAATGTAGTAATGTTTTCATGCCTACTTATTATACAAAGTGAAATTTTTATGATCAAGTTAATCATGGTTACAAGCTCATTTTTTATAACCTCTCTTAATTCCTTTTTGCCCTATACTGCATAACAGTATCACTTTGCAACTGTAAAAACTAGTGCTTTGTAGGCCTCTTTCTCATATTATCCCTCTGTGAACCGTTAAAATATAGATCATTTGTAATTAGTTTCTAAAGGGTATGTAGGAAATTTTATAAAATAAAATTATACTAGTAGATGGACTGATCATTTATACTGTTTAACCTTTTAACAAATTACAGAAGTGGTCTCTGTGTGTAGAGGTTTTTTGAAGTATCCCATATTTTAAACCTTGACTGTTACCTCAAAAAAGAAAAAAGTGGTTTATCTATATCCAGTAGTCACATGGTGGATAATGATGTAAGGCATGCACATTGTGTTCATGTGTTTGTTGGAGAAGTTGGAATATCATTATACTTCAGTAGACTTTTCAAATTAAAAATCTGAAAGCTACTTCTAGCTGTAATTCTGCTGTAATTCTCAATCAGGTCAGTAGACAGAGAACCAAAAAAGTCTTCCTCCTCTCTGAATATTTTTGCCAAAGGCTGACTTCTTTGATTAATCTTTCTTTTCTGTATTCCTTACACTCTATTACAGGGCTTCTCAACCTTGGCACTCTTCACATTTGGGGCCAGGTAATTCTTTGTTGTGGAGGACTGTCCTGTGCCTTGTGAAATGTTTAGCAGCATCCTTGGCTTCTACCTGTTAGAGGCAAATAGTACCCTTCTGCTTCCCCCTCTCCAGTTGTGGCAATTTAAAATGTCTCCAGACATTGTCAAGTGTGGGGGTTAGGGAGGGTGGAAGGGGAGAACAATCGCCCCAGTTGACAACTGCAGCTTTCCTACATCATTCTGTCCACTTACTCATTTGTTTTAATATCTTCCCCTCCCTCTCACACTTACCTTTTCAGACTTCCTGCCTCTCTGCTACTGCCTCATTTCTCTGAACCTTTTTGCAGCCATACTTCTAAAAAAGAATTGTAAAACATCTGTTCTCTCCAAGTTTTCACTTCCAGTTCAGTTTCCTCTTTTGAATTCAATTGAGACCACATTTTTCTAGTTTTCCTCTATCTCTCTGGCTGTTCCATTTTTATTTTCTTTATCAGCTCTACCTAGTTGGACAATGGTATCATCTTTGCCCCTTTCTTTCTTGTTCTCTGTTAATCAACTCTCAACTCTTCCTTTCTTGCCTCATTTCCTAGTGCTTAATGTTGTCTCTCATATATATGTTGTCCTATTCATTCTTATGTAATTTTTTTGGTAAGAACACAATATGAGATCTACCCTTTCAACAAATTTTTAAGTATACAATACATTATTGTTGCCTATAGGTGCAGTGTTGTACAGTAGATGTCTAGAGCTTATTCATTTTGCTTAACTGAAACTGTATGCCTGTTGATTAATAAGTCTGCATTTCCCCCCAGCTCCTGACAACTACCGTTTCACTGTTTGATTCTATGAATTTGATTATTTTAGATACTCACTAATCATTCTGGGTAATGACCAGGCCTAGATAAAGACCTCATATAAGTGGAATTATGTAGTATTTGTCTTTCTGTGACTGGCTTATTTTACTTAGCATAATGTCTTCAAGGTTCATCCATGTTGTCACCATATTTCCTTCTTCTCTGAGGCCAAATAGTATTCCATTTATGTATATACCACATTTTCTTTATTCATTCATCTGTCAGTGGATATTTAGGTTGTTTCCACATCTTGGCTGTTGTGATATCTATTAATTGTTAAGCTGTTCTCTGTGTTGAAATCTCCTTGCCTATATTTCTCCATAGTTAAACTCTAATATCCTCCAAGGACCAGAGCAGATTTTGTCTGTCGTTTTTTGGTTTTGGTTGTTGTTGTTGTTAGAGACAGTGTCTCATTCTGTTGTCCAGGCTGTAGTGTAGTGGTGCAGTCATGGCTCACTGCTCACTGTAACCTCAAATGCCTGAACTCAAATGATCCCTCTCATCTCAGCCTTCGAAGTAGCTGAGACTGCAGGCACACAGTACCACACTTGGCTAATTTTTCTGGTTTTTTTTTGTAATAGCCTGTTGCCCAGGCTGATCTCAAACTCCTGGGCTCAAGCAATCTGCCTGCCTCAGCCTCCCGAAGTGCTGGGTTTACAAGCCTGAGCCACCGCGTCTAGCTTGCACCTCATTTATTAAGGGTTCATTATGAGCCAGGCACTCTTTAAGGTCTTTGGACTATGTAGTTACTGAAATAAGACACAGTCCCAGTACTCCAAGAACTTAGTCTGTTTGAGGACATGGAAATCTTAATTCATTGCTCTTACAGAGTAAGTATGGAAATTGAAGTGTATCCCAAACTTTCTGGTAGCATATAGCAAAGTTCTCAGTTTGATGTAAACCTCATTCAAGTGCCACTTCTTAGATGCAGGCCATCCTGGTCACTACCCAGTCTGATTTGTGTTTTTATACTCTCCTTTACTCAGTTCTCTTTCTTTTCCAGCCCCCAAATCATGAGCATTTCCTATGACTCAGCACTTAATTTTTCATTCATTCTTCTAGATCCTTTTCTTTAGGAACTGGATTTAGTTTCAAGGGTTCAGCTGAAACTTTTAGATTTGTAGTAGCTCCAACAAAACACTTTATTGTGAAGTAATACACATACAAAGTACATTAAATAAATTTAACTTTAAAAAAAAACATTATTTTAAAGCTGACATCACTCTGGCCATGAAATAGAGCACTGTAAGTATTCAAAAAGTCCCCCTCATGGCTCTTCCCAATCATAATCACCTTCTTCCTCCTCTTAAAGGTTACAGCCATTCTGATCTTTATGGTAATTTCCTTGCAGATTTTTAAAAATAGCTTTATTCTTGATTACCAGCTGAATATTTATCCCAAAACAATATAGTTTCATTTTGGGAGGACAGTAGAGAAAGACATTTTATCATATCCCATTTTGTGCCTATATTGGGATCCGCAAGATCACCCCCAGGTTTGGTGAGGAGGAAGCACAGAACTCAACATACAGTATGACTCAGCTAAGAGTTACTACAGCAAAAAAAATACAAAGCGAAAATGCCCATGGGGCAATGTCCAGAGGAAACCAGGCACAAGCTTCAAAAGAGTCTTATCCCAGTGAAGCCGCATAGGATGCATTGACTTGTGACAATACTTGTGAGATGTTGTCTTCCAGGGAAGCTTATGAGAGACTCACTGTCCAGGGTATTTGTTGGGGTATAATCACATAGGCACCGTCTATCTAGCATGTACCAAATTCCAGACTCCCAGAAGGAAAGCAGATATTCAGCATAAACCATATTGTTTGCACAAACAGTTTAGGCATAGTAAATCACCCTTATTAAATAGTCAGGGAATTATGGGAACACTCCCAAAATCCAATTTCCCAGAGACCTGCCAGGGCCATCTTTGCATGCAGGCCTTTCTAAAGATAGCAGTCCTAGGCCTGCTATGTTGTCTTTTTGGCATAGTACCTTTTGCTGGCATAGTACCTTTTGCTGTTTCTGAATTCAAAATTTAAATAAGTAAAAAATCAACTATCACTTTATGTTATGTTCTTTTTTTCTCCACCTGTTTTCTTTCCTAACGTATCAAGATTAGCTGGGTGTGGTGTGTGCCTCTGTAGTCCCAGCTACTTGGGAGGCTGAGGCAGGAGGATCTGTTTATAAGCCCAGGAGTTCAAAGCTGTAGTGCACAGTAATTGCACCTATGATTAAACACTGCACTCCAGCCTGGGCGACATACCAAACCCTGTTTCTTTAAAAAAAAAAAAATCAACATTAGCTCAGTGCAAAGGTTGACTACTATGATATGATTGAAAGTATATTCCTGCCAGGTACAGTGGCTCACGCCTATAATCCCAGCACTTTGGGAGGCTGAGGCAGGCAGATCACTTAAGGTGAGGAGTTCAAGACCAGCCTGGCCAACATAGTGAAGCCCCATCTCTACAAAAAATAAAGAATTAGTTGGGTGTGGTGGCACATGCCTGTAATCTCAGCCGCTCGGGAGGCTGAGGCAGGGTAGTCGCTTGAACCCAAGAGGCAAAGGTTGCAATGAGCCAAGATCGTACCACTGCACTCTTTCTTATGAAGGTTTCTGTGATTAAGTTTGGAAAGGATGAATTAAACAAAGTTAAACAGATTTCTTAACTACAGGACTCTTAGCCTTTTCACAGGAAGGTGCATGACTTGGTGACTGCCTACATGTCCTGCCTCATCTCATGTTTTTTTTCCCTGACCCACTTTGCTTACTCTTCCCAGATTTAATCTAATACTAAGGATCAAATTACAATTGTCTGTGTTACATGGGCATTTTTTCAGTTTGCCACAGCAATATTATGATCACTTTACCATCTTGAATATGAATTGTCCCTCCATCTCTGCTCAATTACTGTGTCAGAGCAAGCAAACATTTTTACTATTTCATTCATACATTCAGCAAAATTTGTTAAGCACCTACTATATTTGCCAGACACAGTTCTAGGCACTGGAGATACAACAGTGAATAAAACAAAAACCCTGACCTTATATAGTTTACCTTATAGTGTGAAGTGGAAAAGGGGAACAATAATTAAAAATACATGTTAGGCCCAGTATGGTGGCTCACACCTGTAATCCTTAAACTCTGAGAGGCCAAAGTGAGAGGATCACTTGAGGCCAAGAGTTCAAGATGAACCTGTATAACACACCAAGACCTCAACAGAAAAAATAAAAATAAATTAGCTGGGCACAGTAGTGCATACTGTAGTCCCAATTACTCGGGAGGATCACTTGAGCCCAGGAGTTTGAAGCTACAGTAAGCTATGATCGTGCTATCACACTTCAGCCTGAGTGACAGAGTGAGACTGTCTCTATTTAAAAAAAAAAAAAAAAAAAAAGACTGGGCATGGTGGCTTGCACCTGTAATCCTAGCACTTTGGGAGGCCAAGGCGGGTAGATCACCTGAAGTCATGAGTTCGAGACCAGCCTGGCCAACATGGTGAAACCCCGTCTCTACTAAAAATACAAAAAAATCAGCTGGGCATAGTGTCAGATGCCTGTAATCCCAGCTACTCGGGAGGGTGAGGCAGGAGAATTGCTTGAACCCAGTAGGCAGAGGTTGCAGTGAGCCGAGATCACACCATTGCACTCCATCCTGGGCAACAAGAGCTAAACTCCATCTCAAAAAAAAAAAAAAAAAAATACATTTTACTCCTAGGCATATACTTAAGAGAAATAGAAGTACACGTCTACACAACTTGTACACAAATGTTTGTAACAGCATTATTCATAATAACCGAAAAGTGGAAACAACCCAAATGTCCATCAATGGATGGATGGATGAATGAATAAATTAAATAAAATGTGGTATATCCGTACAATGGAATGTTATACAGCAAATAAAGAGGAATAAAGTAGTACTGATAAATGCTACAATGTGGATGGACCTTGAAAACATTATGCTAAAGTGAAAGAAGCCAGTCACAAAAGCCCACATTATTATATGATCCCATTTATATAAAATGTCCAAAATAATAGAGATAGAAATTAGATTAGTAGTTGCCTAGGACTGGGGAATTGAGGTGAGTGCTAATGGAACTTCTTTTAGGGGTGATGAAAATGTTTAGATGTCAGAACCACTGATGGCTGAACAGACGTATCAACAAGTAATATAGTGTCAGTTAAGCACAACGTTCTCAGGAAATTCAGTAAAAAGTCAAGCCTAACATTGTACACCTCAGTGGCTAACAAAAGCATCCTCCAGTTATTTGGGAAATTTATCCATCTCACTTCCTAGCAACAGCAGGTAATTGAGTTATCTTAATACTTAGGACTTAATAAAATGTTAAATGTTAGTATACCAAATGACTTGAAACAGTAACTGTGTTGTAGACTCTTAATTTAATGTTAACTTCCTCCTTAATAGAAGAATATTTACCCACATACTCTAATTTGGAGATTACAACACAAATTGAAAGCACTTTCTCAAATATTGTCCTAACTGCTTAAATATTTATATATAAATTTGTTTTCTGATGTAAAATTGTTTGCAGTAAGGAGGAGGAAACCCAGAAGTTAACAAAGGAAAAGACAGAGTTGTCTATATGAAAAATTAAACATTTATGACAAAAGCTGTCATAGTTTTAAAAGGCCCATATGAATATTTTCCATTTATTATTTTAACATTACTATAGAAAGTGTTGCAAATTAGTAAAAAGAACAGCCAAATAGAACAATGGGCAAAGAATATAAAGCAACATGGGGACTAATGAATAGCAGTTTAATAATTTTTAAGAGATTAAAATAGCAACGACATAATTTTTCCTCCATCAGATTGCAAAGATGAATAATGTCCAGCATTTTGGACATTCTCATGCAGAGCTGATAGGAGTGTAAATTGCAACTCTTCTGACAATATGTCTTCAAATTAGAAACATGTATATCCTTTAACCCAAGAATCTTCTTGAAATTTATTCTAATGACATAATTTAGACTGGGCAGAGTGGGCAAAGATATGTGTAAAAGAATTGCAGTGCTATTTATAATATTGAAAAATTGGATGTGACCCTCAATATGGATTTGGTTAAGTAAATTATTACATATCTATACAACACAGTTCTATGTAGGAATTTTTTTAAGGTAAAATTTTGTGTGTGGGCATATTTTTGCAACCTTGATATATTATAAAATGAAAATAGTTTTGTATAAAACTGTCACCTGGTCAAATTTTAAATTTTGATATACATATGAATGCATAATAGTTTTTAATTTTAGGATTTAGTATAAATTTAGTTTTCATAAATAAGAAGATAGTCATATCCACATTTAAAATTTTTTTCTAATAATTTAGTATCTCTTTTAATGATTTCTTCACTAGTTTGGGTTTTCCTACCCGGTTTAAGAATGATAATCTACAAGACTTCCCTAGTGACTCTTCCGGGGTTGTTACTCTTTGGAGATTATGTTTTTTACATCATTTAAACAGCTAAGAGATAACAGATTTCAGACCATGCTTACTATGCATTTATAGCAGATATTTTATTTAAGAAGTATTTCATAACTAGAAATACTACAAGAACACTAAGAATATAGTTTCGGCCAGGTGAGGTGGCTCATGCTTTGTAATCCCAGTGCTTTTCAAAGCGGAGGCAGGAAGGTCACTTGAGGCTAGGAGTTCAAGACCAGCCTGGGCAACATAGTGAGACCCGTCACTACCAAAAAAAAAATTGTTGTTTTTTATTAGCTGGGCATGCTGGCACACACCTACAGTTGTAGCTACTTGGGAGGCTGGGGCAGGAGGATTGCTTGAGCCCAGGAGTTGGAGGCTGCAATGAGCTATGAGTGAACCACTCTACTCTAGCCTAGACAACAGAGCAAGACCCTGCTCAAATTAAAATAAAATAAATGTGTGTGTGTGTGTGTGTGTAGTTTCATTTTAGGATAAGTCAAAAATTCAGATACTTTCACTAGACTCAAAATTCTAAGAACCATACTCACCTCATTTCTCTGTATTTCCATCATTTTCTAGTTTGAAAAATTATTCTAGATTGTTGCATAGATTAGTGAAATGTGATGTACTTTTATATTCTTTTAAAAATGCATTTTTAATGGAGAAAAAGTAGCAGCAGGGGACTGACAGCTGTTTTGAATTATAATAGGTTATATTGGAAAAAAACCACATGGCTTAATAAGATTCTCTTAACAAAACCCTAACAACTAACTAATCTTCATTTGCAGTAATACAATGGAATTTTATAGAAAATGTCAATTTAAAGATTTTCATTTAACATGAATAGAAATGTTTTCTGACTTGACTATTTTTGGTGGTGGGTGGATAAGGGAAAAGACTATTTTTAACTACAGGTCCACATCCTCTTACTTATAATTTGAAATCCCAAAAGTTCTGAAAACTATTTTAGGGGTTATGGGAGGACTTAATTTGATGGCAAACACTGACATGACCCAGATTTATCTGCCAGCAAAACCAAACCTAAACTAACATAGGTTAGTCTAAATAGTATATTTTACTGCAAAATATTAATTTGTTTGATGTTACAAACAAATTATTAAAAACAAATTAGGATGCTGTGCCAGATCCCACTGGGGATAGTTATATAGTATACAGTAAATGTTTGGTATACCATATGTCACGCCAAACTTCTGTCACTCCAGTGGGCATGGCATTAGGTTCAAGAGGCCGAAGAAGAGACCCAGAGCCAGCAGAGGAGATGTGGGGTTTTACTGGGGGCTTACATACAAAGGAGAGGGTACAGTGGCAGTGGGCTGGACAGGAGAACTGCCTTATATACAGTCCAGTGGCAGTGGGCTGGGCAGAAGAACCACAACTGCCTGCCATAGGCATGCAGTTTATATAGCATTTCCACTTAGTACTTCCACCTAGCAACCTCCACCTGGCACTCTTTATTCAACCCAAAACTTGGAGCCTCAGTCTCCTGTAGGGCTTGTGTTCCATGGGACAGGTTGGGGGCTCAGATGTCCTTATAGGCAAGGAAGGAATTTCTGGATTGGCCACTCCTGGATTCCCTAGCTCAGAACACACATTCAGGTGCATCTGCCATACAAAGTCATTCTAAGGATATGCTTAAATTATTGCTGTCAGGTGTGTTTACTGTAACCATATTATTTCTTTTTGAAAGCAAAGGAAAAAAGTGAATTTTTGAATGTATGTGGCTTCAAAGATTTCTATTTGAAAAAGAATTGCAGACCTGTATTCTTAACAGTCTTTAACTGGTACTTGAAACTGATGATGATCATTAAATATATATTTTATTGGTAGAACTAAGACTGAGAGTGTAGTATGTAACCACTCTATAGGTAAAGTTTAATTATCAAGAATGTGGGGAGAATATATGAAATGTAAAGTAAGCTCACTGGTTATAGGTATGCACTGTAAATAAAAATATATCACTTAAAATACTGGGGTAGAGACAGGAGAAGGAAGTTACTAACTTGATTTCAGCATTGCTCATAGTAGGAAACCAATGGATAATAGCCAAAAAAACAGGGAAAGTAAAGTGTTGTATAAGTAAAGTTACGTATGGGGCAGGCAGGGACTAGAATAGAGTAGACAGGGACAGCAATTTGTATTCTTTGGATGTATCTTTTTTTTATTATAACTTTATACTCAAATATTTTAAGTAATTATATAACAGTTAAAAATGCAATGACTAAAAATCAAAATAAATCTTATAAAGTGGATTTTCCATTGGTTATATAATCACACAGAGAAAATTCCAAGTGACTTACATACACAGTAATTTGTAGAATATTCCAAGTTGGGTATATCCTAAAGGTAAAAAGAATTGTAAAAAAAAAAAAAAATTAAAAATTGAAAGATTTTCGTGTATCATATTGGTAATGATAGTGTTAATATTTTTATTCTCAGGTTGTGTGAATATTTTGTGATAACTATTATGTAGGCTGCATTGAGAATAGAGGGTTTCCATATATGAGAAAGGAGAAATGATATAAGATCAATGAGATTGAGTAAAATCCCTATAAACCTGAATTGGAAGCAACAGTATAAACTAATGATAATGTACATTTATTATATCTATGTACATGTTTATATAGATATGTGTGTATATAATGTCTTAGATCTTTGTACTGAAAAGGCATTGAGCATCCCCGTTACTGAAATTGTGGTTTCTGAATACCATTTCCCACTAAAAGGAATTAGGGCTCCTTTAAGGAAATGACTGGTTCCAAGTCAACGGCAAGAAAAATACAAGATATGCCTGGAATAAGCTGTAATACCAGAAAGGTTTAGGAAGCTCTCGGAGGTGGAGGTTAGGATTATGTCATAAGGTCTTAGGAACCAATTTGAATAAGGCTCTACTGTCCAAAGATGGGACAGTTTGAACTTCAATAAGAATAACTACAAAGGATTAAAACCTGTCACATAGAGGTAAGTCTATTAATTCATAACTTTTTAAAACTCACTGATTGTCTTTAAGGATGCTAGGAAGCTATTACTAATTGTTTTGAAAATTAGTAAATAAAAGTAAAAAGTTACTCATTTATTCTGTCCTTTCTGTACAGACTGCATCAGGACAACTGAATAGTTGATGAGTTTTTTTATAGAACTTTTCCAGCTAGTGAATAAAGAAAGAATGATAAGACTATCATGTGATCTTTTTCAAACCCGTTAATGGATTGCCTTAGTTGGTGATCATTGATAACTGTTAATATCAAAGAAAGGGAATTCAATAGACTTTTGAACTTAACTGTTGGAAGTACATACTACCTGCCACCTGTGAAGCAGTCTTGGCAAAAAAAAAAAAAAAGTTTTTTGATTTTTTGGTTTTTGGAAACAGAGTCACTCTGTTGCCCAGGCTAGAGTGCAGTGGTACTATCTCAGCTCACTGCAAACTCCGCCTCCCAGGTTCAAGCGATTCTTGTGCCTCAGCCCCCGAGTACCTAGGACTACAGGTGCGTGCCACCACACCCGGCCAATTTTTTGTATTTTAGTAGAGATAGGGTTTCACCATGTTACCCACGCTGGTCTCAAACTCCTGAGCTCAGATGATCCGCCCACCTTGGCCTCCCAAAGTGTTAGGATTACAAGGGTGAGCCACCGCGCCTGGCCCCCCCCAAAAAAAGTTTTCATACAAAAATGATCCTGAATCTGATCACAGCTCTAGATATATCTATCAATTTACTGTAAATACAAGAGTCAGAAGCACATTATTAAACTACATCATGGTAATACATTTGGCAAAATCCAAACTATAGGAAACAACCAGGTAACCTGATTTCTTCAACAAAAAAAAATTGTAAAGGAGGAGGAACCCGTATGCGGAGATTGAAGAGACATAATCATCCAGTCACAATGTGTAGACCTTATTTGGCTCCTAATTCAAACAATTTGAGAAATGTTAACACTGCCTAGGAGTTTCATATTAAGGAATTATTGTTTATTTTAGATGTGATAGTCTGTAGTTGCTTTACATACTTCCTTTTAGAGATAAATATGGAAATATTTACAGGTGAAATAATATGCTATCTGAGATTTGCTTGAGAATATTCTAGTGGGATTGGGTAGATAGTGGACTGGGATATAGTTGATACTTAAACCTGTAATTGCAGCACTTTGGGAAGCTGAGGCGGGAGGATCATTTGAGTCCAGGAGTTTGAGGTTGCAGTGAGCTATGTTTGTGCCACTGCACTCCAGCCTCCGCAACAGAGCAAGACCCCATTTCTAAAGGGAAAAAAAACAAACCACCTGCCAATTGGTAAATGTTGGTTGAAACTTGGCAATGGATAGAGGTCCATTAACTATTTTCTCCACTTTTTATTGTATATTTTTTCATTTTTATTACAAAAATTACAAAAGTATCTCCTGCAAAGGAAGGAAAAACAAGTAATAGGAAGGGATGAGATTAGAGAAGCTTAGTCATTTAATTGTCCTCTGTGTTTGAATGCTAGGAGGTTTGATATTTATGGAGTATTAATCACAATCAAGAAACGTTTTACTGTTCAACAGTACACAGCACTAGAGAGATTAAGATCTGTCCCTTTACCTCAGTTGGGTGATAAAGTAGAAACTGGAGACTTAAGGGTTGAGTAATAGAAACAGCAGCACAGTGGACACAGAAGCATAAGGTAGACATGGCAGTTTCCTTCAGAAAGGTTGGTATAGGACCGAAGACTTCTGAGACGCTTTCTTGTTTAGCAGGGGTGTGGGGGTTGGGGGGATAAGACACACACTAGATGAGGGATTGAAGACCTGGTCTTTGGTCTTGGCTTTGCCATTTTACTCTTTTTTTTCTTTTTTTTTTTCCTTGGAGACAGAGGAGTTTTGCTCTTGTCGCCTAGGCCACCCACCTTGGCCTCCCAAAGTGCTGGAATTACAGGCGTGAGCCACTGCACCTGGCCCATTTTACTCTTTATTTGACTTTGGATAAGTCACTTTAAAGTCTCTACTTTGATTTCCTCATTTGGAGAATAGAGAATGATGCCTGTGCTGTCTACATGGAAGAGTTAGTGTGAGACTAAAATGACTTAACACATGAAAAAGCCCTTGGTAAACTATGTATTCCCATTCTGATGTAAGATACTCCCACTCCAATCATTAAAAGGAACACGAAGTTGGGGGGAATGTTTAAAAAAGGGAGTGGAGAGGGAAGGTATGTCATTGCTTTTCTGTTTAATGTTTTTTTTGTGAGATTTTTTCCATTTTTTAAGTTGTCACTTAAAAATACATAACATTTACCATTTTAACCAGTTTTAAGTGTATATATAGTTCTGCAACATTAAGTACATTCACATTGTTATGCAGCCATCACGACCGTCCATCTCCAGAACTTTCTCATTTTCCACAACTGAAACTTTGTACTTATTGAACACTAACTTCCCAGCGCCTGACAACCATATTCTACTTTCTGTCTGTATGAATTTGATTACTCTAAGTACTTCATATAAGTGGAATCCATATTTGTCCTTTTGTGACTGGCTTATTTCTCTTAACATAATGTTCTCAGGGTTCATCTGTGTTTCAGCATGTGTCAGAATTTCCTTCCTTTTTAAGGCTGAATATGTATACACCACATTTTGTTTTTCCATTCATCTATCTGTGGACACTTGACTTGCTTCTACCTTTTGGCTGTTGTGAATAATTTTGCTATGAACGCGGGTGTACACATCTGTTTGAGTCCCTGTTTTCACTTTTTTTGGTATATATCCACAAATGGGATTGCTGGATCATATAATTCTATGTTTAATTATTGAGGAAGCAGTGTGTTTTTAAAAATTATTACTTTATTGCTTATGGAAACATCTCCACGAGTCATATTTGAGGGTATATGTATGCTGTGATCCATGAGGCTTTTTGTTGGGAAATCTTTTGTCTCCAAGTACTAGTCCAATTTTTTATTTTTATTTATTTTTTTTTTTTGAGACTGAGTCTCGCTCTGTCGCCTGGGCTGGAGTGCAGTGGTGTGATCTCAGCTCACTGCAAGCTCCACCTCCCGGGCTCACGCCATTCTCCTGCCTCAGCCTCCCAAGGAGCTGGGACTACAAGCGCCCACCACCACACCCGGCTAATTTTTTTTTTTTTTGTATATTTAGTAGAGACGGGGTTTCACTGTGTTAGCCAGAATGGTCTCAATCTCCTGACCTCATGATCTGCCCACCTCGGCCTCCTAAAGTGCTGGGATTACAGTTGTGAGCCACCGGCCGCAATTTTTTAATCACAATCTTCTAAGAGGCTTAGACTGTGAAGGAATATGGATCCTAAGAAATAGTTTTTGGAGTCAAAATCTTAAAGAATGATTACAGATAAGCCTTTCCTTACTAAATGTTTATTTTTTAAAACTAATTTCATTCAGCAGTTTTCAACTTAATGCCTCCTAAGTGCCAGGTACTGTATTATGTGGTGAGGATTTAGTGTTGAATAAATGAAATTCAAGTGAAAAGTACTACTGCAAAGAAAATAAACTGAAGAAAGAGGATAGTGAATGATGGGGTGGGATGTTGTTTTATATAGGCTAGCTAGGGAAGTCTTCTCCGAGAGGTAGTATTTGGGCAAAGACTTCAGTAAAAATGAGAGTATGAACCATGGTAAGACGTTTCAGAAGAGTGGTACAGGCAAAGGGAAGAGCCCTGAGGTAGGAGTAAGAAATGCTTTTCAAGTAGACAATTCAGGGATCAGATGACAGCCTATCTTGACCAGTACCTAGTACCTATATGAGGAAATCAATTGCTGTAAGATAGCTCTAGAAAGTCAAGTACACGTCTGGGTGTGCTGGCTCATGCCTGTAATCCAAGCACTTTAGGAGGCCAGGGCAGGAGGATCATTTGAGGCCAGGAGTTCAAGACCAGCCTGGACAACATTAGTGAGACCCTGTCTCTACAAAAAAAAAAAAATGTTTTTAATTAGCTGGACATGGTGGCACACACCTGCTCTAGCTACTTGGGAGGCTGAGGCTGGAGGATTGCTTGAGCCCAGGCATTATAAGCTATGATTGTGCCACTGCACTTCAGCCTGAGCAACACAGTGAGACTCTGCCTCTTAAAAATAAATAAAAAAGAAAAGTACAGGAAAACTAAAAATAGAAAAATGTTAGGGATAATTTATTTGCATATTCTGTTAATCTAGAAAATACTGGATTTGTGGTGTGGGAGATGTCAGGAAGATATTACTGCTGACATGACATTCCAATAATGATTACTACATAGAATACGTAGAAGACATAACCTTTTCCTCTGAAATGTTATTTTCTTGGCAGAAAGGCATGTACAGTGAACCCAAAGGATATATTTTATCATCTGTTCAGGGAAGACAGAATGAGACAACTGATAAAGAGAATCTGAGTTTTAAGAAATGATCTCTGAAAATCTTAGATAATAAAATACTTTAATAACCAAGTATCTTACTGATATATATGACAGTGATACATATATTATTAGGAGAACACACAGACTCAGATCTCAAGAGAGGTTACAGATCACCCATATTTTGCTGGATGCTGTGCAGTAATGTGAAGTTATGCCAGAAATAACTTTGCGCCTCAAGAAATAAGCACTATTACTTCTTAAGACTCTCCATTTATCTCTTTACAAACATTGATATTTATAAATAATATCCTCATTTAAAAGTAAGTGAATTATCTTGGGAGAATGCTGTATTGTAATGCAAGGAATATTACCTTTAGAAATGAGATGTTATTAATAGTATTAGAAAACTTTTGTTTTTAGACTTCTTTATGTTCTGTTTGAATTGTTTCTTCCTTGATACGTCTTTTTTTTTTAAAGAGAGATGAGGTGGTTTTGTTGCCCAGGCTAGTCTCAAACTCCTGGCCTCAAGCAATCCTCCTTAGCCTCCCAAAGTGCTGGGATTATAGGCCTGAGCCACCGTGCCTGGCCTCTTTAATATGTCTCAGATTTCAAACCCATTACCTTTATCACCCTCAGTGGACCCATAAATTACTTCTCCTATATGCTTCTTGGTTTACAGCATTGTAACCACCCAGTTATGCAAGGTAGAAACCTCAGTCATCATTTCCTTCTTCCTCTCCACCATTCCCCTTACCAGTTTGGTGAGCATTCTTCACTATGTATTCTATGATAAGGACCTCATATGTATTACTTAATTTTTTATTATAGATGTCTGCTATGGTTTGCTGTTCCCCACATTTCATGTGTTGGGAACTTAATCCCCAAATCTGTATGTCAACTGAACGTAGGGTCTTTGGAAAGTAATTAGGATTAGATAAAATCATCAGGGTGGGGCCACCATAATGGGGCTGGTGGCTTTATAAGAGGAAGAGAGACCTGAGCTGACACGCATGCTCTTGCCCTCTTGCTGTGTGGTGCCCTCAGCCATGTTACGGCACAGCAAGAAGGCCCTCACCAGATATTGGGGTGATCTTGGACCTCCCACCCTCCAGAACTGTAAGAAATAAATTTTTTTATAAATTACCCAGTCTATATTCTGTTATGGCAACAGAAAACAGACTAAGACAAGGTTCTAAACAAATGGAAAATAGAGTTTTAAGATGCAGACTTTCGTTGTCTTAACAGGGCCAAGAATATCTGTTTCATTCTGACATACTTAGACTGTAATATCCTCTCCCAGTGTTTCCGCTGCAAGTGGGTAGCACAGGACAAGCAATGGGATTAAGGAAAAATTATCATAGTTACAAGAAAGCCCTCTAATAATGCTTGTGAGAGTGAGAGTTTTGTCTGGTTTTCTACTTCTTGTTTTTCATAAGAGACCTTGTTGATGTCTCTTACAGAGAGGGTCTTTTATAACTGAATGTTCTCAAAACTTGTTCATCATCACAACCACTAGTACTTCTTTTACAAGGACCACTATATACAAGACTAAGTGTAGACTTCAGAAGAAACTTAGGAGGAACACGTTTTTCACTTGACATGCCAACAAAGATTCGTTAAATAGCAAATATTCTGATGGGCAGGAGCTCATCAGAATGGAGTGACTGGCCAGTATTAAGCCATTATATATAACTTGTAACTTTTTCACTGAAAATTTAAAGTAATGGGTCCCCCACCCTCATATTTATTTAGACTCAGTCTCTGTAATCTGAAGAAAAATAGAATTTTACTATGTAATTACCTCAACTCCTAAGCCATTATTGTCTTCTCATTTGTAAGAATTTGAATAATTCATGGGGCTATTCACATGCCTATTCCTTTAATGATCTAACAGTTTGGAATTTGAACTGTCCTCGAGAAGACTGCTCTGGATGAGGAAACCTTTGAGTTTCTGTTTTGTTCTGTGTTCTCTTCTGTCTGTGCAGCCATAGTCTCAGGCTTACTCTAGGGTTCACCCAGCATGTTTGCTTATCTCTCCAGCTCTACTAGTGGAACTCATGGTAACTTATCAACAAGAAGTATACCCTTGTATTTTTAACATTTGCTAAGTTGGTGTCAGAAAATCTGAATGTTTTGGCTTTTAATGGAATGTAGGAGAAACTGCATTTTTTCCCTTTAAATTCAGTTGATTTGAATGTATTCTCTGATGTCAGTTCTATTTCTCTCTGCAAATCCTCTTTAAACTCAAATCTAGGTCAGGCACGGTGGCTCACGCCTGTAATCCCAACATTCTGGGAAGCCGAGGCCGGCAGATCACCTGAGGTCAGGAGTTTGAGACCAGCCTGGCCAAGGTGGCGAAACTCCATCTCTACTAAAAATACAAAAATTAGCCAGGTGTAGGGGTGCACACCTGTAATCCCAGCTACTCGGGAGGCTGAGGCAGGAGAATCGCTTGAACCTGGATGGCGGAGGTTGCAGTGAGCCAAGATTGCGCCACTGCACTCCAGCCTGGGCGACAGCACGAGACTCCGTCTCAAAAATAAAAATAAATAATAATAAACTCAAATCTAGACTCATCTTTATCACCGTCTCTAAATCTAGAGTGAGCCATCTTTCTGTACACTGTCAAGCCAACAATAAAAACAGTTGTCCCTGATTAGAACAATCATTTCCTTTATTCAGTAAAATATTGTGTGCCAGGCTGAGTGCTAATTTTCCATATCGTAAACACAGAGGCTCCAAATGGCAGGCCCCATCACCTTATGAGAGTTGATTGGGCAAGTTCTACAGTCTGTCTTGCAGGGCCTCATAATAATTTTTCACCCTCTGCTTATAGGCTCTTTTTCTTGACCTTTGGGGAAAACTTTTCAGGCTCCTTCCAGAGCTACTTCAGTTTTGGGGGATTCTAGCTGCTAGAAGACATCAAAACTTTTGGGGATGTCTGGGCCAAGGCAGCTCCTGCACTGGCTGCTGTAGGCATCACTGCTCAGGCCCTCTGCCAAAGACCAGATAAGAGGAATAAGGGACACCCATTGGCCTAGAGTCAGGCCTTCCTCTGGTTGGGGGGGGCCTTTTCAGCCCTCTAATTCCCTTTTTCCATCTGTTGCTTCAGGAGGATCTTCTTCTGAGGTTGTAGGTCAGGATAAAGCATTTGGAGTGTGAGCTCTGAGGTAAAGGTGGCAGAGTAGGAGAGACCCATTCATGTCTTCACAGTGCAGCCACAGTCATTCTTAATGCACCACTTTCCAGGAATTGGTTCTCTGCTTTAAATGGTTAGAAACTGAATTTTTTAAAGAATATTTTAACATCTTTAAGATGTAGTTCGTCCAGTCCAGGTCAGACCTGGCACAGGCCCAAGTCCCTCAAAAGACATTTCTCTTTTGATAGGCTCCTGTTTCTGCTTTCCAAGTGGCAGTCCTTATTATCTTTGTTTTAAAAACTTTTTTTTTTCTGAGATGGGGTCTTGCTATGTTGTTCAGGCTGATCTCGAACTCCTGAGCTCAAGCGAGCTGCCTGCCTCAGACTCCTGAAGTGCCAGGATTACAGGCATGAGTCACCATGCCTGACCAGCAGTCCATATTATTTTAACTCTTAAAACAACCTGGTAAAGTAGGTGTTATTATATTGCCTCCATTTTAGAAATAAAGCCAAGACCTTATTAACACTTACTTTCCTGGACTATTGGAAGAATCCTCTAATAAGTCTTTCTGCATCAAGATCTTTTTATAGATCAAGCATCTTCCAGTAGTCTTTCTGTAACAGAAGTATAATGGTGCCGTTTTGCTCTTACTACTCTGTGCTTTGCTCCAGTAGTTCCTCTATTGTGTTCTGAACAAAGACCCAATACCTTTAGCATTTGAGACTTAACTCTTTTTTTTGAGATAGGATCTTGCTCTGTCACCCAGGCTGCAGTGCACTGGCATGCTCATAGCTCACTGCAACCTCAATCTCTAGGCCTCAAACGATCCTCTTGCCTCAGCCTCCTGAATAGCTGGGACTACAGGCGCACACCACTTTGCCTGGCTAAGTGGTTTTTTGTTATGTTTTTGAGACAGTCTCACTCTGTCACCCAGGGTGGAGTACAGTGATGTGATCTCGGCTTACTGCAATCTCCTCCTCCTGGGTTCAAGCAATTCTCATGCCTCAGCCTCCCACATAGCTAGGATTATAGGTATGCACCACCACGCCCAGCCCATTTTGGTATTTTTAGTAGAGACAGGGTTTTGCCATGTTGGCCAGGCTAGTTGCAAATTCCTGGTCCCAAGTGATCTATCTGCCTCGGCCTCTCAAAGTGCTGGGATTACAGGTGTGAGTCACCGCACCCGGCCTAATTGTTTTTAGTAGAGACAAGAGCTCACTGTGTTACCCAGGCTGGCCTTGAACTCCTGGCCTCAAGCTATCCTCCTGCCTCGGCCTCCCAAAGTGTTGAGATTACAGATGTGAGCCACCGTGCCCAGCCATTTGAGGCTTTTTGATCTAATTCCTACCCATACTCACAACATATGTACCCTTAGACCTTGGACATGATACTTATCAACATTCATGGTAATACTCACATTGATTTATTCAAATATTGGATGCTTATTTTGTATTCTGTGGTGAATGGTAAGGATTCTAAGATGAACAAATGGAATACCTACTCTTGGGAAACTTAAAGTTTAGTGGAAATGTAAGTAATTATGTTTCAGTATTAGTAGATAATAGAGTTGTAGGATTATGAGGACTGAGAGTGGTACACTAACCGGGACAGGAGTTATTTCTGTTTATGTATCCTGTTTTGTTCCACCTGGAATAACCTGTCTTTTTTGTTGTTTATCTGTTTTTTGTTTGTTTGTTTGCTTGTTTTTTTGAGATGGAGTCTTGCTCTGTAGCCCAGGCTGGAGTGCAGTGGCGTGATCTCAGCTCACCGCAACCTCCGCCTCCCGGGTTGAAGCGATTCCTGTGCCTCAGCCTCCAGAGTAGCTGGGATTATAGGTGCGCACCACTGCACCTGGCTCATATTTAGTATTTTTAGTAGAGATGGAGTTTCGCCATGTTGGCCAGGCTGGTCTTGACCTCCTGACCTCAGGTAATCCGCCCGCCTCAGCCTCCCAAAGTGCTAGGATTACAGGCATGAGCCACTGCGCCCGGCAACCTGTCCTTTTTTACTTGATATATTCCTGTTGATTCTTGAAGCCAGATGGTAGATGGGTGGATGGATGGATGATCGATCAAGCATAACAAAGTGTCATCCTGCCATCAAGGAACATGTATTCCAGCTGTAAATATTCTGAAAGGCACTTCCTTTTTGCTTTGATCTCATATGCTTTCCTTTCGGTTAAGTCATTTTCTGCTCTATGTGAGTGATTGTTTTAAACACAAAAAGTAACACTATCTGGTGTGTATTCACTTCCCATTTCTGGAGTGGAATTATATTTGTCTGCTCTGGACATTTTTCCTTCAAATTTTAGAGAAAAAAACACAAAGATAAGATTACACCTAGCTATAAGAAACTGAATGCTAGGCCCACCTCTGCAACTTACTAGTTCTGTCTTAATATTTTTAATGGACCGTAATTCATCTTTTCCTTACTGAGTTGTTGCTGTCACAAATATTGTTGTTTTATGTCATTGGTATTTTTAGGGTTTTCAGTGCTAGGTGGAGGTCATCTGCCTCTATATTCAGTGGCCCCAGAGAGACATATTAGCTTGGTTGTGGCTTTCTAAACTCCGCCTCTAGTCTCTTTTTGAAGATACCTTCAAAAGATGGGTTTATTGCTGATTCTGCTTCTGCTTGCTGTTCACAGTCTCTTTTTGTCTTGTTGCTCTTGAAATGTATCCAAGAATATAACTGAAGGTTTACAAAAAACAAAAGTAATCCTAGCTCTTTGTGACTTTGGGCAAGTTACTAACCTCTCAGCCTCATCAGTCAAAAAGATACAGGGGTAATTAAGTTAATACATGTGAAAGCTCTAAGAACAGGCTGACATATAGTAAACTCTCAATGTTGTTATGTTAAGTAAAACATACTTGGGGTATGACGGGTGACAAGGGAAGCCATTTTCTGTTAACTTAGGTATTTATTGTTTTTTTTTTTTTAAGAAATTTTATTTATTTATTTTTATTATTATTGTCATTTTTTTTTTTTTTTTTTTTTTTGGAGACAAGAGTCTCACTCCGTTGCCCAGGCTGGAGTGTGGTGGCGCGATCTCGGCTCACTGCAACCTCCACCTCCCGGGTTCAAGCGATTCTTCTGCCTTAGCTTCCCAAGTAGCTACAGGCACCCGCCACCACGCCTGGCTAGTTTTTGTATTTTTAGTAGAGTCGGAGTTTCACCATATTGGCCAGGCTCGTCTCAAACTCCTGACCTTGTGATCCACCTCCCTCGGCCTCACAAAGTGCTGGGATCACAGGCGTGAGCCACCGTGCCCTGCCTTCTTATTTATTTTTTAATAGAAACAGGGTCTCACTCGGTTTCCCAGGCTGGTCTTGGAACTCCTGGGCTCAAGTGATCCTCCTGCCTCAGCCTCCCAAAGTTTTGGGATTACAGGTGTGAGCCACCACATCTGGCCTTATTTATTTATTTATTTATTATTTTTTTGAGATGCAGCCTCACTCTGTCGCCCAGGCTGGAGTTCAGTGGCGTGATCTCTGCTCACTGCAACCTCTGCCTCCTGGGTTCAAGCGATTCTTCTGTCTCAGCCTCCTGAGTAGCTGTGACTACAGCCACGTGCCACCACGCCTGGCTAATTTTTGTATTTTTAGTAGAGACGGGGTTTCATGTTGGTCAGGCTGGTCTCGAACTCCTGACCTCGTGATCCACCTGCCTTGGTCTCCCAAAGTGCTAGGATTACAGGCTTGAGCCACCGCTCCCGGCCCTTTATTTCTTTTAAAACTTTGTTTTATTTCTAAGCTACTCTGGAAATGTGAGATTTAGCTAGAGATATGACCATTCATCCCACTTTGCCTGGTCAGACCTGGGCTACACATGTTCTGGCGTCCCCTCTGGTATGTACCCCTTTTCACTCTCAAACTTCTTGGTTTGAATAATACATCATATTAAGATGGGGCTTGGCTTCAGCTCACCCCCACTAGCATTTTTTCGTACATTCCCACTAATCACAAAACCCACACCACTGCCTCACTGGCACTATACCCACTAATCCCAAGGCTTTAGTCATACAAAGAAAATAGCCATTCTTCTGTGCTCTCCTACTGTTTAACCATGCCTTGTGCTTAACTCCAGAAACTGGCCTTAGAAGATCCAAAATCGAACCAAGGTTGTTGAGTGTCTCACCTCTGGAAGGAATGCTGAACAATTGATTTCCAGCCTTGTTTTTGCCAGACAGACCAGCAGTTAACCCATACTCAAGATAACCATCACAACCAGCCGTGCTAACCTGCATACTCTACCCCTCACATGCTTTGCCCAGCCCAGCCTGCATACCTTATCCCTGATGTCAATTCCTGTGCTTTGCCTAATAAATCTTTACTGGCTCTTTTCAGGGAACCAGCCTCTGCTGTCTCCCTTGTGCTCTAGCACAGTAGGACAAGCCCCAAAATAAAAGCTTTGTCTGGGAAATCTGCTTGTCCCTTTGTTAATTTTCATTACATGGTGAGTCCAAATGCCTATGGTCTGTTGTAACAATGTTGTTACCTTAGATTTGACAGGAGTGAAGTATTATTTTACATTTCTCTTTCATTATGGTTTTTCTTTGGGTTTTTTGTTTTTAAGAAAGTCTCACTCTTTTGCCCAGGCTGGAGGGCAGTGGTGTGATCATAGCTCACTGCAAACTCGAACTCCTGGCACAAGCAATCTTCCTGCCTCAGCCTCCCAAGTAGCTAGGACCATAGGCACGTACCACTACACCTGGCTAATTTCATGTATGTGTGTATATATATGTATATATATGTAAAAATATTTTTTGGTTGGGCACGGTGGCTCACGCCTGTAATCCCAGCATTTGGGAGGCCAAGGCAGACGGATCACCTGTGGTCAGGAGTTCGAGACCAGCCTAACCAACGTGGTGAAACCGTGTCTTTACTAAAACTACAAAATTAGCCTGGCGTGGTGATGCATATCTGTAATCCCAGCTACTCGGGAGGCTGAGGCAGGAGAATCGCTTGAACCCAGGAGGTGGAGGTTGCAGTGAGCTGAGATCGCACTATTGCACTCCAGTCTGGGCAACAAGAATGAAATTCAGTCTCAAAAAAAAAAAAAAAAAAAAATTTGTAAAGACAGAGTCTCACAATGTTGCCCAGGTTGGTCTCTAACTCCTGGCCTCAAGCAGTCCTCCTGCCTCAGTCTCCCAAAGCACTGGGATTATAGATGTAATATAGGCATGAGCCACTGAGCCAGGCCGTTAATTGTTATTTATATTCACATTTGCCCCACATTCCTATCCTGTCCCTAAAGTCAGACTGAAAGGGAAATATGTTTAAAATGAGAAATTCAGGTGCCTCTTTTTTTCCCCTCTGTAGATTTTAGTATGGAAACACCTTCCAGCTGGGCACCGTGGTCACACCTGTAAACCCAGCACTTTGGGAAGCCAAGATAGGCAGATCACTTGAGCTCAGGAGTTTGAGACCAGTTTGAGCAACATGGCAAAACCCTATCTCTTTAAAAAAAAAAAAAAAAAAAAAAAATATATATATATATATATATATATATATGTATATGTATATGTATACACACACACACACACACGTACACACACAAAAATTAGCTGGGCATGATGGCACATGCCTGTAGTCCCAGGTACTCAGGAGGCTGGGGTAGGAGGATTGGTTGAGCCCAGGAGGTGGAGGTTGCAGTGAGCTGTACGCGTCTACCTGGGCAGCACAGCAAGACCATATCTCAAAAAAAAAGGGCCGGGCAGGGTGGCTCACGCCTATAATCCCAGCACTTTGGGAGGCTGAGGTGGGCGGATCACAAGGTCAGAAGTTCGAGACCAGCCTGACCACCATGGTGAAACCCATCCCTACTAAAAATAATTAGCCAGTCATGGTGACACACACCTGTAATCCTAGCTACTCAGGAGGCTGGGGCAGGAAAATCACTTGAACCCAGGAGGCAGAGATTGCAGTGAGCTGAGATCACGCCACTGCACTCCAGGCTGGGCTGGGCGACAGAGCGAGAGTCCATCTCAAAAAATAAAAATAAAAAAAAGAAGAAAGAACTTCCTTCCCCATACATATTTCCTAAATTAACCGTACAACTTCATTAAATTTTTGGAACTCTGTTTCAACGTTCTTATGTTACAGATACAGGAACTGAGGCCCATAGAGATTACATGTGACGTGTCCTACATACATGGTAAATTAGTGACACAGAGATAACTGAATCCTAGATACCTTAACTCCCACAGTTCTTTCTATTGCATGAAGCAATAAAAAGTGTTTTTATGGCAAAGATCAGCGTTTTCCTGGGTGTGTTATGCAAGTTCATTCCTTTATGCCCTGTGGGGGCAGCAGGGCTTCTTTAGATCATGCTGAATGCTCCCTCTTTACAATGAACCTCAGCACTTTAAAGGTGCTCAAATGTCCTGAAGTAAAGAAACCTATTTGGCTTTGTTTAATCCTACATTTTCTAAACTTTGGGAAAACTCTTTGGAAAATGCTGGCCTAGGGCTTTCTTTTGGGGGCTGGGGTGCAGGGGGTGGGTTAGGGAGGAGAAAGTTGACTTCTCTTTTTTAAAAAATGTCTCATGGCTTGTTTAGTCTCTCTTGCATTCAACAAGATTCCCTGCCCCTACCCCACAGTTAGGTCTGCTGTGATCACTGGAGCTTATTTTGGTTTAGGACAGTCAGCATCATCTGATTGGGATTGATCGTATGCTATTAAGAGGGAGTCCCCCAGAATGGTGATTCTAGAAAAAGGATTCATCAGCCATTTGCATCTTCTGGGCCTCTCCAAGTCCTGTAGACCTTCTCCTCTCCTCTCCCCTCTCCTTGCTCCTCTCTCCTTTGCATCATACGAAGATTGGATGTCTATATGAAGAGAGACCAGGCTTGCCTGGAGAGAACACATTGCTGGAGAGATTAAACTGAGACTAGTTGTCATTTCCGACATCTACAAGTGATGGTTTAGATTCAGAAATAAATAACATAATACTGAGCACCATTTGACATGGATTTTGGTTACCTGAGAAGTAATGACATTAATCCCTGAATTAATTTTGAGACTTTTGAGAAGAAATATTGCTGTAGTACTAGAACTGTAGTCAGGGTTACCCATCAGGCTCTGGAACTGGGGGACACAGGGTAGACTCAAGGGTTACATCTCATCCAGGAAATCTGGCTCCCCCACCTCCCTTCCCTTCCAAGGTCTGTGTTTATTTTAGTATATAGAGCTCCAGTAGGATATATGAATGTCCCCACATCAGTTCATCCTGAAGGGAGTTCCCATTCACCAGGAGCTACCAGGAAGAGATTTTCCCTAAATCCCAAAGACACTTGTATTTCTGGCCACCTCTCTAAGGTGAAACCCCAGCTATCCCAGCAGCTACTACTGCTTATTGTAGCAGCAAATGGCCAAACATCCTTAGCTCAGCCTCTGACTTCCCTAGTGTTTGCAACTTGTTCTTGTTTCTCCAGTGGAGCCGTTGATGTCATATAACTCTTGTGTAATTGCTTTAGGATATCTAATTGTGCTCATCATAAAATAGAGCTTTTTAAATTTTGTTTTCTTTTTTCTTGGTGTTCTTCCCTTACCAGAGCTTTTTTTAAAAACAGGATTTTTGACATGATGTAAGTATTACACCATTGTAATACACGTTGAGTATTCCTTATCCGAAATGCTTGGAACCAGAAGTGTTTCAGGTTTGGGATTTTTTCCAATTTTGTAATATTTGTGTCTACATAATGAGATAGCTTGGTGAGGTACCCAAGTCTAAACACAAAATTCATTTATGTTTCATACACACTTTATACACATAGCCTTAAGGTAATTTTATACAATATTTTTAATATAGTGCATGAAACAAAGTTTATGTACATTGAACCATCAAAAAGCAAAGAAGACAGCTCCAGAATTTTCCACTTGTGGCATCCTGTCAGCACTCAAAAAGTATTGGATTTTGGAGCATTTCAGATATGGGATTTTCTGATTAGGGATGCTCGACGTGTAGCATCTTGAGTCTCTACAAACCATACAAGATTATCAGATGAAAATAATTCTATATGTGTGTGCATGCATGTACATGTTAAAGTAAGATTCTTGTCCGCTTCTGAAGATGCTTCTGATTTTTCTTCATCCGGAGGCAAGGCTCTGTTTGGTCTTCCTTGTTTTGCGCCATAAACATACTCTGTGCTATGTTACTAAATTTACTCAGTCAATAGAAATAAAAATATAATTAATAATATTAATAATATTATTTATAATATTAATATAATATTATAATAATATAATAATATTATAATATAATATTAATAATAACATTAATAATATTAATAATAAAAAAATGAAATAATAACCGAACTTGAAAGTGCAAAGAGGCCTAGCCATAAGAGTGACACCATGCCATCTTACCTTTAGAAACACTTCAACGCGATTTTCACCATCTCCCATTACACTCGGATTCCAAGCGCATCTTAAAAGTCTTTTTCCCCCCGCATTTTGGTAAAGGCTTTTTATTTTATATGATAGTTTTATTCTGGATTTTTGTTAATATATTTTAAACTTTTTTGAGAAAGGATTGTTTGTGCTGTTTTTTGTTTTAAATGTAAACCCTGAGTGACATTAGGATTTGACCTATAAATGAGGCCACAAACTTGGCCTCCAGGCCCTTATTTTCTTTGAAAGAACCACTATAAAAGCCTGATAAGATCTTGAAGATTCTGTGGGGCTCAGCTTTAAAAGTAAGATTTGTTAGACTTAACTGGTTTTTAAGTTTGAAGTGGAATTAATAGAGGTAATTTTAGTTCCTGTTTTCCTGTTTTGCAAGACTCCTGGTCTTGACCAGGAGTTCAAGACCAGCCTGGCCAACATGGTGAAACCCCATCTCTACTAAAAATACAAATATTAGCCAGACATGATGGCACTCACCTGTAGTCCCAGCCACTCAGGAGGCTGAGGCAGCAGAATTGCTTGAACCCGGGAGACAGAGGTTAAAGTGAGCTGAGACTGCACCACTGCACTCCAGCCTGGGCGCCAGAGCGAGACTCTGTCTAAATAAATAATTAATTTTCATATAAATATAGTCTATAAAAGATGGTAGGAAAACACAAATGTTAGCGATATTTTTAAACATGAATTCATAAGGTTATGCTGTGTCACTAACAGAGATGAAAATAAATTCCAAGCATCTTGACACAGTTCTGTTTCTAGCAGAGTTTTTGTGATAATTTGTGTACGTGTTTTTCACTGTATTTGTTAAAACACTTCATTCTTCATTATGAGGCTAGGTTAACTGCCTGCTGGTTTCTTAACAATTCCAATAATAGATTTTAAATGGCGTTTTCTCTTCTTAAACCCGTTACCCCATTTAGTCAGATAGATTTTATATATCCAGATGGTGTAAAGATTTAGAAGTATTTCCATTAATCTTGTTCTCTCTTAGATTTTCTTTTTTGCATATATCTTTTGCTAGCAGCTCTGAGAGTTAAGTTTCCATGTTCAGAATTTAATCTGCGATTGTTAGAATTACCTCTTATTGCTACTGCCCTGTCCATTTAAATCATCATATCAGATAATAGAAAGCAGGATTTTTGTTTCAGGGCTTTATGGGGCGGATAGATAAAATTTTTTGTGTTGTGTCTCTTGCCATGTGTATAATAACTTCTTTCAAAATTACCATAGAACTAGTAGCTTACATATATTTAGCTTTAATGGTCTACCTTTCCTACCCCCTCTTTTAGTAAAATGCCTAATTATACAGATTAAAGATTGATTTTTAGCAACTTTATTTTAAGGCAGAAAAACAACTGATCAATTATGTGTTATTTGTATGTGTGGTACCAGTGTTGACCTCTTAAATGTTTGTAAATTGCTTACAGTGTTAGATAATAATGGATGGTGGTTGCCTCTAAGGATTTAAAACAAAAATTAAAACATTTATTTCCAATCCAAATACTTTTCCCTGTGTTTTCAAATAATCTTCCTGTAACTATATATTTAAATTGGTTTGATATGTTACTTTTTACTGACTTAGAAAGTATATGATTGGTACATTTTATGGCTCAGATTACAGCTAACACAGGTTCATAATTCAAGCTTAAAGATTTACATTTTATGAAAATTTGACATGTGAATTTGACAGCGTGTTGTTGTTTGTGAATGAAAGCAGTTTTCAGTAGCTTTTTAAAAAAACTGTGATCTGAGATACACTTGAAAAAATGAATTAAATTATTTTTGTTTCATATCAAGAAATGGATGAAAAGAGGCTGCTGGATCCAGGGTTGAAGGTTCATAAAGGCCTCTGGGATTATACTCTGAAGAACCCGCAGCCGGAATGCCTGAGTGACTGAAGAAAATGGGTGCTAATGCATCTAATTATCCTCATTCATGTTCCCCGAGGGTAGGGGGAAATTCACAGGCCCAACAGACTTTTATAGGTAACTTTCAGTTTTTCTAACTTCATTTTCTTTTGTGACTATAATAGAATTGTGTTTTCGGTAGTCTCTGTAGATGACAAAAGAAGTGAGCTGTAGTTATTATAATAATTCTGCAGCATCTAGATTTTTTTCCCCAACAAATGTAAATCTTTAATCTGACTTGTATGGTTTTTATCTTAAACAAACCACTTGCAGCACAGTTGAGCTTTTCTGTGTTTTAACCATAATCGCCAATTACCCTAGGCAAACTAGCAATCTCCATTGGTGTTAAAACAGTGAAGTACATATTTCCTGTGTCCCATTTCATTTATTTTGCCCATACAAATGCAGACTTGTGTAATTAAGAAGAAAAAGAAACATTTCACAATTATATACAAGTAATATTCTTAATTTAGAACTCTGCCTACTTTTCATTCCTAAAAAACCCATGATTAAGATCTATGACAAATGTCCTTCGATAGCCAGGGAACAAAAGAATTTTTCTAAAGAAATTTAGACTAATTTGCCATTTGTCCCTATTTCTTATTTAATATAAAAAATGTAGGCCAGTCACAATGGCTCACACCTGTAATCCCAGCACTTTAGGAGGCCAAGGCAGGAAGATTGCATGAGGCCAGGACAGGAGTTCAAGACCAGCCTGAGCAACATTAGTGAGACCCTATGTCTACAAAAAAAAAAAAAAAAAAAAAGTTTAATTAGCCAGGCATGGTGGCACACGCCTATACTCCAGCCACTTGGGAAGCTGAGGTTGGGGAGAATCCCTTGAGCCCAGGAGTTTGAGGCTGTAGTGAGCTATGATCTTGCCACTGCACTCCAGCTTGGGCAACAGAGTGAGACTCCATCTCTAAAAATTAAATTGAATTAAATTGAAAACTAAAATGAGTTATTTGAGCTTTTTATCTTCCTTTATAAAAAACAAATGCAATTTTGAGTGGTTCGGTAATGTCTGCTTACAGAATTTTTCAGCATGAAAAATGTTAAAGTAAACATTGAAAATGAATGTTAAGAAAAAAGAAACAAATTTTCATTTGTTTAATTTTCTTCTTAGGGACATCATCCTATTCTCAGCAAGGCTATGGTTGCGAATCAAAGTTGTATAGCCTTGACCATGGCCATGAGAAACCACAAGACAAAAAAAAGAGAACCTCTGGCCTTGCCACCCTCAAAAAGAAGTTTATTAAGCGTCGGAAATCTAATAGGTCTGCCGATCATGCCAAGCAGATGCGAGAACTCCTCTCTGGGTGGGATGTTAGAGATGTCAATGCATTAGTGGAGGAATATGAGGGAACGTCAGCATTAAAGGAGCTTTCTCTACAAGCCAGTTTGGCTAGACCAGAAGCCCGGACATTGCAGAAAGATATGGCTGATCTTTATGAGTACAAGTATTGTACTGATGTAGACTTAATATTTCAAGAAACTTGTTTTCCTGTTCATCGTGCCATTTTGGCAGCAAGGTGTCCGTTTTTTAAAACACTGCTTTCTTCCTCACCTGAGTATGGGGCAGAGATAATAATGGACATCAATACAGCTGGTATTGATATGCCCATGTTTTCTGCTTTGTTACACTACCTTTATACAGGAGAGTTTGGAATGGAGGACTCAAGGTTTCAAAATGTCGATATCCTTGTTCAGCTTAGTGAAGAATTTGGAACACCAAATTCCCTTGATGTAGATATGCGTGGACTCTTTGATTACATGTGTTATTATGATGTCGTCCTTAGTTTTTCTTCAGACTCTGAACTGGTTGAAGCTTTTGGTGGCAATCAGAACTGTTTAGATGAAGAGCTCAAAGCCCACAAGGCTGTTATTTCTGCACGGTCCCCATTTTTTCGAAATTTATTACAAAGAAGGATACGAACTGGTGAAGAAATCACAGACCGAACTTTGAGGACTCCCACAAGAATTATATTAGATGAGTCCATTATACCAAAAAAATATGCAAAAGTGATATTACACTGTATGTATACCGACGTGGTGGACCTCTCTGTTTTGCACTGTAGCCCCTCTGTGGGGAGTCTCAGTGAAGTTCAGGCTCTCGTCGCAGGGAAGCCAAACATGACCAGGGCAGAAGAAGCCATGGAACTTTACCACATAGCACTGTTCTTGGAATTTAACATGCTTGCACAAGGTATGAAGTTCTGGTTTTTAATTCTGATTTATAGAATTATGTATTGATCTTCTAAATTGAAAACACAACCAGTATATTCTATGATTTCAGTGTTTGGGATGTTACAGGGGCAGTTTTTTTTGAACTTTCAGTTATGACATCTGAGACAGATTGAGGGTCAGTATTAATGTGGTTCTTTATTTACCATTAAAATCAAGTATTCAATACTAATGACTTCAGAGCATTAAATGAGACTTGAGGTCCTTTCTTCCCTAATGTAAGATGATAGGTATGGGAATATATAATTACCAGCCTACACCCTCTCCACCCAAGCTTTGAAAGAGCCCAGTTTCCCACATTTTGAGTCTCATATTTATGTTGAGTACCTTGTTGATGTTTAAATGTTTGGATAAGAATAAAAATTCATTACAAAAATGAAGATAGTCACATTTAGATACGAATTTAGTTGAATCAGAAGTGGGCAGGGTTTCTAATTTAAATTTTAAAATATTCCTTATCTTATTTTTAGATTCAACTTGTACATCAAGCCACAGCCTACAGCATGTAAAACACAGCGCTAGACTCATGTGCCTTCTTTATTTAATTTAAACTAAAATTTTTTAAAAATTAGGACAGCACGTTTTTTGTGTTATAGGCAAACAAATTCATGAAAGTTACATTAAAAGAAGTATATATCTGTTGGTAAATGTTAGAATCTTAACATTTCAGAGCTGGAGAGAGACCTTTTGTAGGAGAGCAAAGACAGTTTGCTGTTTTGACAGAGTGCATTCTTAGCTTTCTGTGACCATATATTAAAAGAAAATAAGCTATGTGACATGAGACTACTTGAGAAATTTAGCTAATGCATATTAGCTAAAAGAACATTAGAAGTTGCCAGTTAGAAGAAAATATTAATGGTTTGGGTAGGAGACATGAATTTAAATAAGGAAAGCTAAGTACTGAACTTGAAAATAATATGTATTATATGGTTAAGTCAGCCTATCAATAGGGCTTTGAAAATTGAAAAATAGCCCCAGTTAAATAACAACATTAAGCCAGTTTCAGTGGTGTGTGGTTGTAGTTCTGTCTACTCAGGAGGCTGAGGCAGGAAGATCGCTTGAGGTCAGGAGTTCAGGGCTGCAATGAGCTGTGATCATACCTGTGAATAGCTACTGCACTCTACTCTGGGCAACATAGTGAGAACTCAGCTCTATTTTTAAAAAATCTCAGTAAATGGGAGGTTATTCAGAAGAAGGCGTTGATAAACGTGAGTGGGAAAATGTTGAGATTTCATTTACATAAAGAATCTTCTAAAACCTTACTTTACCATAATCCTTTTATAATAGATGTTTTATTACAACAATCAAAATGTCATTAAAACATTTTATTAGTTTAGAATAAGAATCATTGTATCAATAATAGACTATTTAGGTGTCAAACTGTAGGAAAAATATGTTATCAAAAATAGAGTAGCAGTTTAAGCTACTGTTTTTTTCTGTAAAACCAAATTTGTCAGAAAATGCTTCTACAGAAAAATTTGAAGTTTGCAACATTACCAAAAAGATATAATAATCTATATTTTCTCAAAATATTTTTATTTTTGATGCCTTTTAATAAGAAACCAAATTATATAGACCTTGTATGAGAAAGCATTCTTTAATATATGTTTTTTTGTTTGTTTGTTTTTAAAAACGGAGTCTTGATCTTGTCACCCAGGCTGGAGTGCAATGGCACAATTTCGGCTCACTGCAACCCCTGCCTCCTGGATTCAAGTGATTCTCCTGCCTCAGCCTCTTGAGTAGCTGGGATTACAGGCTTCTGCCACCATGCCCAGCTAATTTCTGTATTTTTAGTAGAGACAGGGTTTCACCATGTTGGCCAGGCTGGTCTCAAACTCCTAACCTCAGGTGATCCACCTGCCTCGGCCTCCCAAGGTGCTGGGATTACAGGCATGAGCCACCACACCTTGCAGGTTTTTTTAAGTTTTAGATGCAAAGTAAAATTGTCAGCCAAATCTAAGATCTTTGGTAATACTTGCTTATTTAACTAGAGTTTATCTTGAGTCAATTTCTTTTTTTTTTTTTTTTTTTTAGTGTTTAGCTAAAAGTTATATTTTATTCAGTGTATTTAAAGATATAAAATAATACTTTTTGCATTACCTAATCTGGTTACTTAAAACAAGCAAAAAAAAAAAACTTGTGTACAAATATTCCCTTAAATGTGGATATATGCTCTTCTTTTTCCCTTTGTTACTCAAAATAGAGTTTGAGTTATTCTGGTTTTGTTTTTTGTAACCCATGTGGGGCATATCTTTCCCCCATACCCATGAAATATTCATACTAAGGTTTATAAAAGACTGTAACTTTAACATAATTCTGATCTTATTTCCATAGGAAGAAAAATGTTAGGTCACTTGAGGTAGGATTTTATACCATAAAGCTCAAGAATTCAGGTTCTAGAACCAGACAGACTGGGTTTCAGTTCTCTACTGTGTCTTAGTTTGACCTTAATCAAGTCACATAGCCTAAGCCCCTCTTTTCTCATTTGTAAAATAAAGATAGTAAACCCTATAAGCTATGATGATTAAAGGAAATAATATATGTTAAATGATCTGAATAGCACCTGTTACATAGTAAACATTCAGTAAATGTTAGCTGCTAAACTATAATAATCACCTCAACATATGTCTCACTACCATATAGTTTTTTTCTAAAAATAACCTTAAGTTTAAAAAGTAATTTTACTAAGCCAGGTGTGGTGGCTCACACCTGTAATCCCAGCACTTTGGGAGGCTGAGGCAGGAGGATCACTTGAGCCCAGGAGTTCAAGACCAGCTTGGGCAATATAGTGAGACCTCGTCTCTACCAAAAAAAAAAAAAAAATTAGACTTAGCACAGTGGCTCACTCTTGTAATCCCAGCACTTTGGGAGGCCGAGGTGGATGGATCACTTGAGGCCAGGAGTTTAAGACCAGCTTGACCAACATGGTGAAACCCCATCTCTACCAAAAAATACAGAAATTAGCCAGGCATGGTGGTACACGCTTCTAGTCCCAGCTACTCGGGAGGCTGAGGCAGGAGAATCGTTTGAACCTGGGAGATGGAGGTTGCAGTGAGCTGAGATCGCACCACTGCACACCAACCTGGGCGACAGAGTGAGTCTCCATCTCAAAAAAATAAAAATACAAAAAAAATTAGCTGGGTGTGGTGGCACACACCTGTAATCCCAGCTACCCGGGAGGCTGAGGCACGAGAATTACTTGAACCCAGGAGGGGGAGGTGGCAGTGAGCCAAGATTGCACCACTCCACTCCAGCCCGGGTGATAGAGTGAGACTTTGTCTTTAAAAAAAAAAAAAAAAGGCCAGGTGCAGTGGCTCACACCTGTAACCCCAGCACTTTGGGAGGCTGGGGCGGGCAGATCGCGAGGTCAGGAGATCAAGACCATCCTGGCTAACGAGGTGAAACCCCATCTCTACTAAAAATACAAAAAATTAGCCAGGCATGGTGGCAGGTGCCTGTAGTCCCAGCTGCTTGGGAGGCTGAGGCAGGAGAATGGCCTGAGGCCAGGAGGCAGAGCTTGCAGTGAGCTGAGATCACACCATTGCACTCCAACCTGGGCGATGGAGTGAGACTCCGTCTCAAAAAAATAAAAATAAAAAGGCAGTATTGGCAGACAGCTAGAGTGGTTTGGCAGGTGGGTAAAAGAAAGGATTCTTGGGGCCAGGTGCGGTGGCTCAAACACCTGTAATCCCAGCACTTTGGGAGGCCAAGGCAGGTGGATCACCTGAAGTCAGGAGGTCAAGACCAGCCTGGCCAACATGGTGAAACCCCCGTCTCTAACTACAAAAATTAGCTGGGCGTGGTGGTGCATACCTGTAATCCCAGCTACTAGGGAGGCTGAGGCGCAGTAATTGCTTAAACCTAGGAGGCGGATGTTGCAATAAGTCGAGATCACAGCACTGCGCTCCAAGCCTAGGCAACTGAGTGAGACTGTCTCAAAAAAAAAAAAAAGCCCAGAGGGTTGGGATTCTTGGCCTACACAGAGAATGTGTTTTATATCAGTAGGGAGGAGCAGGCAGTAGGCAATCGCAAGTAGATAACAGGGCCTCAACTTACAGGCCTGGCATTTAGGACCAGATCTAACTTCACTTGATTTTCATTTAAACATAACAAATTGAATATGTTTAATTTTATTTCCTTCAAAGCCCTATTATCATAGTGAAGGAATAAAACAAATATAAACTCTCAAGGACAAAGAGACAAAGATACCTAAGAAGAAAACAACAATGGGGAAGAAGATGTTGAAATTTTTGGAAAATGGAAAGCAGATAGAGACTTGATTACTGGCTTAACAGAGGAGCAGCCTGTAATTAGATGCTGTAAAGGGGGCTACTGAGGAGAAGTGAGGCAGTTCACCTGTTAGAGCTCTGGTGTGGCTCAGGCCAGGTGGAACTAAATACTCTGGAAAGAAGGGATATGCATAGCATAGAACTAAAAAGACAGAGTTGATTTTAAGTCTGAATACTGAGTGATCAGACCCTTTCCCCAACCCTGGAATTCATCTTTATGTATGGTATTAGAAAAGGATGTGGTTTTGTTCTTCTCCATATAGTGAGCCAAGTATTCCCTACTAATTCCCTATTCCTGATTTGTGCCACTCTTAAAGCTGCTGTGTATGCGTGGATTGTATTCATGCATCAGTACTCAATCTCCATTTTGTCCCAGTGGTCCATTTGTCTGTTCTTGCATTACTATCACTTGCAACAAGGTGACATGCCCTTGTCCCCGCCCCCTCAATTCGCCTCTCTGCTACTGCCCCCACAACAAAACACAGGAGACCTGAGATCTTCTAAAATTTTCTGAATTTTCTAAAGAAATTAGAGAGATTCCAAATCTGGAAATAGCTACAGAAGAGGGTAGGGATGTGGCACAGGGTTGAAATCTATAAATTATGTGAAACCCTATGGTGAAATCACCTACTTCCTTAACCCCTGCTGTAATACCAGCCAGGCAAATACAAGAAGAAACTGGAGTCCTGGAAATGGTGAACAGCTCAAAAGTATATATACTTACAGATACTGATGTTTTGGGTTTCCACAATGAAATTACACTCGGGTTATAAAATGAAAAAGCCAGCTTGCCTTCCATTTGTTTTACAGAGGAGACTACAGTCAGCAGGCCTGCCTGTGCAGCAGAGCTTTCAAACAGCTGTTTACTGCCTCAGTCTTACATATGAAAACCCATCCAAGGATAACTGGACATTTGAGGAAACCTTCCAAATTGAGACAGAGATCAGAGCAAAAAGAACAAAAGTCCTGGAGGAAACAGACAATGAAGGGAGCAGAAGAAAACTTCAGTAGAATCAAAATATCCTTATATAAAAGAACTTTTTATGGAATCAGTGAGACATAAGCAGGATGCTATTAAAGTAAAAACAGGAGCTTTTAGAAATAAGATAGCAGAAATGAAAGATATAATGGAAGCATTGAAAGGTACAGTTGAGGAAATCTAGAAAGTAAATAATAATAAAGAGATGAGTGGAGACAAATAAAACTAGAGTATTCATCCAGGGTCTAACATCTAACAAATAGTCGCTTTAGAAATATATACCAGAGAAAAGTGAAGAGAAGACAGTATCTAAGGAGTAATATAAGAAATATTTCCAAAACTAAAGGAATTTCTATATAAAAAGTTTCTTTTTCAGAGCACTAGGGAAAAAGAGACAATTTTTAAATGTTGCAGGGAGGAGAAGAATTAGGTTCCATGCAAGAAATAGGAATCAGATGGTATTGAGATTTTCAGTAGCAACAACTGAATACCACAATACAGTGAAGAAAAGCTGATGGAACATTATTTTAAACACAAAATCCTATATTTAGCCACACAGTCAATCAAGTGTAAGGCTAAATAAAGGCATTTTTCAGTCATACCTCGAAAAACTGCCTGTGTAGGGATATTTCCCCTGCTTCCCCACTCAGGCAGCTGCTGGGAACGTATTCCACCAAATGACGGAGCAAACCAAGAACAAAGAAGTGGAGGATCTAGAAAATGGGCTCCAACACGGGAAGGAAGCAAAGGGAGATCCCAGGCATCAGCCACACAGTAGGTCTAGTGGGCATTCAGTCTAGCCCAGACCGGGAGGGTGAAAGTCTCCAAGGAAAGAGGTGTCTGGGAAGAAGTCAGTTACTTTCAATGTTTGAACATTAAATAGCAAATGACAAAGCAATTTTATGGCTCTTGTGGTGCATTTATGAAGAATTAGCAATAAGTTCATAGAAAATGAAGCAAATGGAAAAAGAAGAATGAATATTTCCAAGATAAATTTAACATTACATATGAAAGAATGTATAATTTTAGTATACAGCATGGCTCAGCGGTAAGCACTAATTATAAACACTGAATATTGATTTAATAAAAACAATAGGCCGGGCGCGGTGGCTCACGCTTGTAATCCTAGCACTTTGGGAGGTCGAGGCGGGCGGATCACAAGGTCAGGAGATCTAGACCACAGTGAAACCCCGTCTGTACTAAAAATACAAAAAATTAACCGGGCGTGGTGGCGGGCGCCTGTAGTCCCAGCTACTCAGAGAGGCTGAGGCAGGAGAATGGCGTGAACCTGGGAGGCGGAGCTTGCAGCGAGCCGAGATTGCGCCACTGCTCTCCAGCCTGGGCGACAGAGTGAGACTCTGTCTCAAAAAAAAAAACAAAAAACAAACAAAAAAAAACAGTAATATGGAGAGGTAATTACTGGGAGAAAGAGCTAAAGAATTGAGAGTAGTTACCTCTGGGGAGCAGAACTAAAAGTGAAAGGGATGTAGGACGGGGTGGGGAGATGGGGAGGGGTTTAGGGTTAGCATTGTGTTACTACCAGACTTTTTAAATGATGAGCATATACTACTTTGATTACAAGGTTAACTTTTTTTTTTTTTTTGAGACAGAGTCTCGCTCTGTCACCCAGGCTGGAGTGCAATGGCCCAATCTTGGCTCACTGCAACCTCTGCCTCCCGGGTTCAAGTGATTCTGCCTCAGCCTCCCAAGTAGCTGGGATTACAGGTGCCTGCCACCATGCCCAGCTAATTTTTTGTGTTTTTAGTAGAGATGGGGTTCTGCTATGTTGGCCAGGCTGGTCTCAAACTCCTGACCTCAGGTGATCCACCTGCCTCGGCCTCCCAGAGTGCTGGTATTACAGGCATGAGCCACCATGCCTGACCCAAAATTAACTTTTTAAATGTAAAGATATGACATCAGTGCCCATAAGAACCAGAGAGACCAAGAGAAGGCCACAATCCTAAAGAACTGGAGCCTTTATCATATCTTTGAGGTCTGTTAACTAATGAGCTCATGCTTATAATTTGAATGTACAGAGGGCTGTTACTTATCTCCATTGGTCATCCTATGAATGTGGTGGGGCTCAGAGATTATTAACTAGCCTTTTCCCAGGTTTGGAAGTCACGAAGCTGTAACTCATACCAGCTCTTCTGACTCTAGGCCCAGGAATTTGGGCATGGTAGGAGAAGGGAGAAATACTAGACCCGATTTCCAGGGATGAGGGTGAGAGGCTGTGGCCTACTCTTAAGAACAAAACAGAAAACTAGTGATTGAAACATCAACTTGTAGAAGCCTCAGCTGTGAGCCCAATTTGTTGCTGAACAACAAATCATTACCCCCGACTTGGGTTGAGGGTAATGTGGGCTCAGCTAGGAGGTTTAATAAGGCTGTAGAGTCAGGGATCTGAGTAGGTCACTCAAACTTTGCTTCAGAGCACTTAGCCAGAGAACAGGGGCTTTGTACTGTTTCAGCCATTGTTTCCTGAATAGATAGCATTCCTATATTAGTCATTTGACTTTTCTGGGTGCCCAGCATTAGGACCTTCTTCCTAGCCTTACTGTGTAGGTCTTCATAGGAGGCAGAGCCCACCTCCCAGTAGAAAAGCCTTAAAGGTCATAAACTTTTTTCTGCAGCCTTCTCTAGTCAGGGTTAGTGGTACAGAAAAGCAGGGACTATAGAGAATTTTTTCTGGAAGCAGAGTGGGGCAGCAGCATCTAGTGGAAAAGGAGAGAAGGCCATGGCAGTGGTGCCATCGATGACATTCACTGTCCAGGGACAGAATGTAGGAGCTTTAGTGGCCAGGGTCCCAGGCAACTCAGGGTCTTCACTGGGCTTCCATGTGGTGGAGTCCTCATTCTGCAGCCTTTCTTAGTCCATGTTTACTGAGCTAGGTCTCCAGATTTTTCCAGCAACACTGTGGATTAACAATGTCCTTTCAGATAAATTCCTTTTCTCTTTAAGCCAACTAGAGTTGTTTTCTGCTATAGCAGCGTAAGAAGCCTGATTGGTAGCAGTACCTATATTTAAAAGACTAGTATTTAAAATTCCAAAAGAGATGGCTAGATTGGAAGAGTCTCCAAGAAGGACCACATGTTTGATCACTTTGACTTTTCATAATGACCTTAGCATATACTGGTTAAACAGCTCTGAAAATGTGAGAACAGTAAGAGTATACCATTCATTGGTAATTTTTTGAGGAAAAGTTCATTGTTTAGGAGAACTATAGATTAACTCATGAACTTTAACCATCCTTGTCATAAATACTGTTGACCTCAGAGCAAAATACCCTAGAATTAGCACCAACATCTACATGCATATTTACTGTAGACTTCAAACTGCAGATTTTGTTTTTTCATCTTGATCACAAATGCATTTTTCAATCTTTACAATATGAAATTTATTTATAACTTTAGTTCCAAAATGGACTCTGTAATGCATTTGCCCATATTTTTAGTCATAATGGATGTGATTATATTTTATTGAATTAGAAATCTAACAGAAGCAACTGAAAGCAATGACCTCGTTTTTTCCTTTAGCAACTTGGTCACTTTCCAAGAGTGTGTGGCTTGAAACAAATGCAAAATAGGGAAGACTTACTGTCCCCACTCACTCATCCATTTCACCCTCTTCCCAACCTCCACTGTCTACCTACATATTGACACTCTTCCCTCTGTCTCAGTTCTGTTGAGTTGACAGTTTATTTTACTTCTATCTATAATTGTTTCCTCTTCAGCAAATTTGAATGTACTTCCTAGAGAAGAATGGGGCCAAGCTAAAGACCATTATCAACAGATCAGAGTAGTAAATGCAGGTTTCAAACATGCAACATAGATGAAGAGTTAATCTCAGTTTCATATTTATATATGTTTATATATAAAACATAAAAAGTTTATATTTTATATATGTAATATTGCATCTTTTGTTTTAAAACTTAAGTCATTTTTCATGGACTACAAACTCTTCACCTGTGACCCGCTGCTCTCACTTTTCATTTGTCTGGGGTATCTTTGCCTTTGATCATTAAATGTCCAAATTCTACCCTAACCTTTAAGACCAGACTCACATGCTTACTTTCCTTGTTTTGCTTAGCCATTCCAAGTTAAAAGTATTTTCTACATCCTGAGAATTTCTAAAACACTTTTTATTGTTCTTAGGGTTTTATATCTTCTAACTTGTTTTGAAATTACCTAGGTACCTGTCTCATTTCCTCTATCACCTAGTGTATTGTATGCTCCCAAAGTTGTGTATCAAAATCTTCGTCATCTTTGAATAACCTGAGAACCTAGCACACTGCTTTGTTCTTAGTATACTGTCAGTTACATGTTTCGAATTATTTTTAATACCTTTGAAAGCTGAGTATCCTTTTCTTTAAAAAAAAAAAAAAAAAAAAAAAACAAACGGGAAGTGGGATAGCAGGGGGTTGTAATAAATTTTATCCCTAGGAGTTGCAAACAAATGAAAGCACTTAACCCCAGAATAGGAACAAAATATGAAGTATTATTTATAAAAGTAGTTTACATATGGTCTAAATGGTATAACGCTCTACCATTTAATTCACGGTTGAAGTTTAATGTCAGAAAACCTGTCTCGTCAACTAACTGTTTACTTGTCGGTTCATTGATTTAAAATAGAATATCAGTTGAATTTAGAAAATTCTCAAAAGCCAGTTTAATGCTGTTCATCTTTTGAAGCCAAAAAAAGTTTAATCCAGAGGCAGTCTTTCATTCTGCAGTAATTTATAATTTAGATCAAAGAACTAATTATGTATCTAAAATTTAATAATAAAAGTGTATAGTAATAATGAGAATTAATTTTTTTTTTTTTTTTTTTTTGAGACGGAGTCTCACTCTGTCACCCAGGCTGGAGTGCAGTGGCACGATCTCGGCTCACTGCAAGCTCCATCTCCCAGATTCACGCCATTCTCCTGCCTCAGCCTCCCGAGTAGCTGGGACTACAGGCACCTGCCGCCACGCCCGGCTAATTTTTTGTATTTTTAGTAGAGATGGGGTTTCACCGTGTTAGCCAGGATGGTCTCGATCTCCTGACCTTGTGATCCGCCCACCTCGGCCTCCCAAAGTGCTGGGATTACAGGCGTGAGCCACCGTGCCTGGCATGAGAATTAAATTTATGGTAAATTATATAACTCAGAATGTTAAAGTAACTTGGAAATTCTAAATCTAAATTAAGTATCTTTTTACTTCTTACTTGTCCTGTTTGATTTATTAAGGGAAAAGAAAATTTTAAGGAGTTGCCAGTATTTCTTTGTCTATTGAAAGTGGAATGTTTATTCACCCTTATTTATATACTTAAAAGACATTGTATTGGCCTGGCACAATGGCTCATGCCTGTAATCCCAGCACTTTCGGAGGCCGAAGCAGGCAGATTACTTAAGGCCAGGAGTTTGAGACCAGCCTGACCAACATAGTGAAACCCCTCTCTACTAAAAATACAAAAATCAGCCAGGCATGGTGGCACACACCTGTAATCCCAGCTACTCTGGTGGCTGAGGCACGAGAATTGCTCGAACCAGGGAGGCGGAGTTTACAGTGAGCTGAGATCCTGCTACTGCACTCCAGCCCGGGTGATAGAGTGAGAGACTGTCTCAAAACCAAACCAAAACAAAACATTGTATATAAATAAATGTTATAGCTTGTTATATGACTTTTAAAATGTAAATATATATCAGGTATTTTGTAGCTATAACAAGAAATGATATCTCTAAAATACTCACTGTTAATTTGTAGTAGAGTCCATTAAATGTCTAAATGTCTTTTTATTTAAAATAATGCAGAATTTGGCTGGGGACGGTGGCTCACACTTGTAATCCTAACACTTTGGGAGGCCATGGCGGACCGATAGCTTGAGCTCAGGAGTTCAAGACAAGCCTGGCAACATGGCAAAACCACGTCTCTAAAAAAAATACAAAGAAATTAGCTGAGTGTGGTGGCACACGCCTGTAGTCCCAGCTCCTCAGGAGGCTGAGATGGGAGCATAGCTTGAGCCCAGGAGGCAGAGGTTTCAGTGAGCTGAGATTGTGCCACTGCACTCCAACCTGGGCGACATAGCCAGACCATGTCTCAAAACAAACAAACAACAGCAACAACAAAAATTATACAAAGTTTAGTTGGACCCTTTCTCAGCAAGCAAAACCTTTTCTCTGATAATGAAATTCGAAAGATAGAGGGAGAAGGCAAAATAGCAGACTTTGTAAACTTACGGCATCACATTTGTCTTAAATTACTGAGATATATGTTCTTCACTACACTTTGCACATACCACCATTTATATATGACTTTCAAAGTAAAATAGAATAATTAACATCAATTGAGGCCAGGTGTGATGCCTTGCATCACCAAGGAATACAAAATGAATGGAGTCTAAGATACAGATGATTTGGTATAAGGAAAATAGAACTGGGGAGGAGGCATTACTGACTAAAGAGGGAAAATGACGGAAGGAAGAACCTCTGCATTGTACAAATATCCTGGCTTTTCAAACTCAGAGTTGAGATAGAGTTGAAGTTTCTGTCTTAAAACCAAGCATAGGCCAGGTGTGGTGGCTCATGCCTGTAATTCCAACCCTTTAGGGGAGGCCAAGGCAGGCAGATCACGTGGTCAGAAGTTCAAGACCAGCCTGGCCAACATCGTGAAACCCCATCTCTACTAAAAATACAAAAATTAGCCAGGTGTGGTGGCGGACGCCTGTAATCCCAGCTACTTGGGAGGCTGAGGCAGGAGAATCACTTGAACCCGGGAGGCAGAAGTTGTATTGAGCTGAGATTGCACCACTGCACTCCGGGCAACAGAGCAAGACTCAGTCTCAAAAAAAAAAAAAAAAAGCATTGCTCTTACCTCCTAAAACATCCAGAGGTAGACCTATCACGAGATGTAAGAATTCAGTTTACTTCTAGTTGTAGAAGTGGAAAAGAAACTATTCCAAGAATTAAGATAGATTGATAATGATATTACTTAGCCGTTACTGTGAAAACACTGTACTAAGATCTTTTTATGGAATACCTCACATAATCTTTACAGTAACCTATGTGGTAACTGCTATCATGCTTCCTGTAATAGAAATGAGGTAACAAATCCTAAGTCGCTACCTCTCCAAGGCTATTTCAACAGATCAAAAGATGAACTTCAAAACAAGAATGTATTGAGCACCTACTCTACAGTCAATGATCAAGCTTCATGTATACTTTGCACTTCAGCAGACTTTAGATAATACGATTGATAACATTCATAAATAAACCATCTCCTATAATAACTCTCTGGTAAAACTTTACCTCTGAATTAATTCATTTTAAAAACAATTCATGCTCATTGCTGGGGGAAAAAAGAAATGATACAGAAACATATCAGAAAGTGTATTTTTGTCTACTACCAATGCTTTTCCCAAATCCTTATTAGTGATATACTGTGACCAGTTTGATGGTTTTCCTTTCAAATCTTTATATGTGCATGTCTGTGTGTGTTTTTAATGTGCATATCTTATTCTGTTATAAATAACATCACACTATATAACTATTTTCATACTTAATAAACCTTGGGAAAATATTTGTATCAATATATATAGAGTTTACTTTTGAATAACTGATGTTTTTTAGGTTACTGTCTAAAAATATAAGTAATAGGTCGGGTAGTCAGATAACACAGATAATACTAAAAGTGTTTAAGAACTACAAAGTCTCACTCCTCTGTGATAACTACTATCAACAAAAAGTACCTTTTGGGCTAGGTGAGGTGGCTCATGCCTGTAATCCCAGCATTTTGGGAGGCTGAGGCGGGTGGATGGCTTGAGTCCAGGAGTTTGAGACCTGCCTAGGCAACATGGTGAAACTCTGCCTCTACAAAAAAAATACGAAAATTAGGGCACAGTGGCTCATGCCTGTAATCCTAGCATTTTGGGAGGCCAAGGCAGGCAGATTGCTTGAGTCCAGGAGTTTGAGATCAGCATGGATAACATGGTGAAACTCCATCTCTACAAAAAAAAAAAAAAAAAAAAAAAAAAAAAAAGAGCCAGGCATGGTGGTGCACACCTGTGGTCCCTGCTCTTTGGGAGGCTGAAGTGGGAGGATCAAGAGCCGAAGAAGCACAGATTGCAGTGAGCCAAGATTGTGCCACTGCACTCCAGCCTGGCTGACAGAGTAAGACCCTGTCTCAAAAACAGAACAAAACAAAAATTAGCTGGCCATGGTGGTGGGTACCTATAGTCCCAGCCACTCAGAAGGCTGAGATGGGAGGATTGCTTGAGTCCACCGAGGTCAAGGCTACAGTGAGTTGTGATTCAGCCTGGATGACAGAGCAAGATCTGTTTCAAAAGAAAAAAAAAAAAAAAAAAGGTGCCTTTTTATAAATAATACCTTCAAAGGACCGAATCTTAGTTCAGAGTATATATATGATGGGACTGCTAAAACACTCAGTGTATAAACTGTCCAGAAACTGCTTGGCTTCAACCATTTTTTCATATATTTGGTCTCTGTTGTAAATTAACATGGGCTGGCCTTACTAAATATGTCTCCACAAGGGGATTACTTGATATATTAAAAGACTTTGAGCTCTGTTATGATTCTTTGCATTAAAACATTTTTATGTATCTCATACTTAATTATTGACATGTTTATGTTTATAAAACTTCTGATAAATGTTATACATGTCATGAAATTTAAGGGTGAAATATACATCTGAAAGTAGTGCCAAAAAACTGAAAATATATTTGCACACTTCAATGTCTTTGTTTCTAGCGATATTCATCTTCAACATAATGGCCTTTTCTGAAGTGGTTTGTTTGGTTTTTCTATTAGGTTTTCGTTGTCAGTGTTCCTTTCTAATTGACATTTACATTGTTTACATTAAAGAACAGTGCTGAATTTTGAAACTGATTCACTAAATTATCTCTGTAAAGTACATGGGCATTACCTTGTTTTTCTAGATCTTTTGACATCTGAGCTTGTATCTAATTATGAGCAGTCAGAAATTTTTCTAAGCTAAACTGCATGATTAGTTGTTATTTTTATGCCTCATCTTAAACCCTAGACTGATAGTATTTTGTTTATAAGTATGAACAGTAAAAATAATAAGAAGCTAAAGTTTTCCGTGGTGTGAACACCACTTCTAAACTACATTTTGATGTCAAATTTTTAGAGGCAGTAGATTAAATAAAAGTAGATGGATACAGTATTATAAATCTGATCATCACATTAGGTCTATAAACCTGAGAGAACAGCTGCTGTCCTAGTTTTCAAGCAAATAAAGGTAACAATGGGACATTATTGGAGCTAAAAAAGATATAGCCTATCAACTCAAATAAGCCCCTTGGTATAGAATTAGCACCATGATTCCTATACTCATTTAACAAACACTTACTGAGCTCTTACTGTGTGCCAGAACCTGAGATTAAAGTAATGAAAACGATAGTCCATCAGTCTGGCCAACATGGTGAAACCCTGTCTCTACTAAAAATACAAAAATTAGCTGGACGTGGTCGTGGGCACCTGTAATCCCAACTGCTTGGGAGGCTGAGGCAGGAGAATCGCTTGAACCTGGGAGTCGGAGGTCGCAGTGAGCTGAGATGACGCCACTGCACTCCAGCCTGGGCAACAGGGCAAGACTCTGTCTCAACAAAACAAAAAAAAGAAGAAAAGTATAGTCCAGTGTTAAGTACCAATAGGCAGTTACAGTGTGAGTGCCCTAATAGAACACTGGATGCTGGGGGAGTACCTAGGAGGATGAGAAGCCCCAGACCCCAATATGGAAGGGGAGGGCAGGAGGACGTATCAGAAACTTCCCAGAGAATGAGACCTGGAGAATGAGTAGGAGTTAAGCAAAGATTGGAGGTGAAAGCGAGCGTATCAGGCAGCAGGAACTGGCCTAGAGATAAATGAGAGCTAGGTCTTTTTGGCTGGAGAGGCTGGGGTTGTAAAGAGGTGTGGCAAGAAATGAGGCAACAGAGGTAAACACGGCTGTAAGATAAAGAATTCAGTATACTAAACTGAGACAGTTGGCTTTATCCTCACTATCGTAAATCTTGTGGCCTGATTACATTTGTATTTTCTAAAAGCTCTCTTTGGCTGCAGCATGCAAAGACTGTAAGAAATGTTCTAGAAATAGTGAGAGTCTTAAAAGTACATACATTCTGCTGTAAGTAGGTGAAATCTGTAAATTTTATATCAAAATTACTAATTTTTAAAAGTTTTATGCTCTGTGTATTCATTTGTTCAGGAGAATTTGTAGGGCATCTGTTCTTTTTCGGGCACTGTGTCAAGCACTTTACTCACGTTGTCCTCTATGGTAGGTTTTTCCTCCATTTACAGCCAAACTGGGTACCAAAAATATGTGGGATTACATGCCTGAGCCACTATGCGTGGCCAAGACTATTAAAAGGGACAGGAACTTGAAAGATATGCTTCTATATGGATAAATAGTCATGTACCACATAATGATGTTTCAGTCAACAGCAGACCACACGTACAATGGTTGTCCTATAAGGTTATAAAATACTTCCACTGTACCTTTTTAATGTTTAGATGTGTTTAGATGAACAAATACCATTGCATTACCATGTTACAGCTAGAAGGTGTTAGGGCCAAGATTTGAATCCTGGTCCTTGTGATTCTAGAGCTACTCTTCCCCAGGTAGGGGGAAGAGGGAATATGATCTCTGAGGAGAAATCATCTGTGAGGTGCACTGTTTTGAAGGGAGCACCAACCAGAAGATATCAGAAAGTTAGAGGTAACCAACCAGAAGATACCAGAAAGTTTTCTGAAAAACTTTTTATATATATATATGGAGTTTCAGCCTTGTTGCCCAGACTGGAGTGCAGTGGTGCAATCTCAGCTCACTGCAACCTCTGCCTCCTGGGTTCAAGTGATTCTCCTACCTCAGCTTCCCAAGTAGCTGGAATTAGAGGCGTCCGCCACCACGCCTGGCTAATTTTTTGTATTTTTAGTAGAGATGGGATTTCACCATGTTGGCCAGGCTGGTCTCAAACTCCTGACCTCAAGTGATCCACCCACCTCGGCCTCCCAAAGTTTTGGAATTACAGGCGTGAGCCACCACTCCTGGCTGAAAAACATAATTACATGGCTGTACCCCAAAAGCTTTGATTTTTCCCTTCAATGATATTCTTAATTCCATTATAATAATTTACTATTCATCACTAGTGGGGTAATGGTCTAAGGATAGTAAACAAAATACAGGTATAAATGGCTAGCTTTTGTTTTCAGATAAAGAGGTGTGAACCGCTGAGGTTTTCACCCGCTGAGTAGGAGGATTGTTTTTATTTAACATTTTAATAAATCTGTGACAGGAAATTATACATTTGGGTTGTCAGTGTTTCTGTTCTCATTACAGGTGTTTGACTTGCCCTGCTCCCTTCAGACTACACTCCCTCCCTTCCCCCTTGCACACCCCGCAAATCCTGCGCTTGCTTTGGTAGTAGAATACATCAGTACAGTGGGTACCCTTATCAGGGAACTTTGATTATAGAAATAGCTGTCATTCATTTACCATTTACCATAAGGTAAGCAATGGACTAAGAGCTGTGTGTATATTATTTAATCCTCAAAGTAACTCCCTAGGATAGGCGGTATTATCCACATTTTTCAGATAAGGAAACAGGCAAAGATTTCACACATCACACAGCTAAAGAGAATTGGAATTGGGTTTCTGGTCAGTCCAGGTCTAGTGGTATATCCTTTGTCTCTCTTCCAGCAAGATGCCTGCATATAAGAATGTGTTCAATTTCAGAGATTTCAGGCATCTGTAGGTCCCAGAGTTAGCTCCCCCTGCATTACAGTAGAGGGCTATATGTGGTGTCTTTGTGCAGAGAACTGACATCCCCATGAATGCTTTCCCTTCGTTATGCTATTCTCATTACCCCACACGCTTAAATGTAAGCATTTTAAATGCTGTATTAGATAACACTAATTTATGAAGTAAACATTAAAGAAATATCAATCTAGTCAATTGAGTACCTTAAGAATTATTAACCTGAGCCGGGCACAGTGGCTCACACCTGTAATCCCAGCACTTTGGGAGGCCAAGGTGGGCGGATCCCCTGAGGTCGGGATTTCAGGAACAGCCTGGCCAACATGGTGAAACCCTGTCTCTACTAAAAATACAAAAATGTTCTGGGTGTGGTGGTGCGTGCCCGTAATCCCAGCTACTCAGGAAGCTGAGGTCAGAGAATTGCTTGAACCCGGGAGGCAGAGGTTGCAGTGAGCTGAGATCGTGCCACTGCACTCCAGCCTGGGTGACAGAGTGAGACTCCATCTAAAAAAAAAAAAAAAAAAAAATTATTAACCTGTGTGTGTGTCTCATGGCTTGAAGAGAAATTGTTCATGAATTGTCTGTATGCTTTAGCCTCCTCTACTAAGTTACTAAAGTTATTCCCTAGAAGTTTTCAGCTGCTTTTCCAGCTTTGCTTTTGTCTCTCACACAACTTGTCAGAAGCTATAAGAATAAAGAATATAAACATTGTGTACCTTTTCACACACATGCAGCATGAATCTCAGTGATTGCGTCTTTCCTATTAGAAGGGATTAATGTTCTCCAGGTAGATAGACTTCTCATTTCCTTTCCAGTATTCACTTGGTTTTGTAGTCAGTGATTAATTTTTTACAGAGCACTGAGGAAAAGAACTGGCAGCTTCCATAGCCTGGTGGTACTTTTTTTAAATTTAACTTTTAATAGGTAATACATTCACACAGAACAGAATTCAACATGGTATTCAGTAAAGAGTCCCCCACCCTTCCACTTTGTTCCCCAGCCACTCAGTTGTCCTTGACAGAGGCAACCAGTGTTACAGGTTCCTGTGTACCCTTCCAGATAGATAATCCAGCGATTGTCTCGGAACATAACCTAAAATGCATTGTAAGGGAGCATAAAAAGATACTTAGATTGGAAGTATAGTATTAGTAATGCCGGACTGGCATTTAGCTCTTGCAGGAAAATCTTTTAAGACTTTTTTTGAGACAAGGTCTTGCTCTGTTGCCCAGGCTGGAGTGCTGTAGTGGCATGATCACAGCTCACTGCAACCTTGACCTCCCAAGCTCAATCAGTTCTCCCACCTCAGCCTCCCAAGTAGCTGGGACTACAGGCATATGCCACCATGCCTGGCTAATTTTTAAATTCTTTTTTGGAGACAGGGTCTCACTATGTTGCCCAGGCTGGTCTTGGACTCCCGGGCTCAAGAGATGTGCCCCGCCTAAGCCTCCCAAAGTGCTGGGATTACAGGCGTGAGCCACCACGCATGGCCAAGACTATTAAAACGAACAGAGACTTGAAAGACATGCTTCTATGTGGATAAATGGTCATGTACCACATAATGATGATTCAGTAAACAGCAGACCACATGTACAACAGTGGTCCTATAAGGTTATATAATAATGTACTTTCACAGTACCTTTATAATGTTTAGATGTGTTTCAGTGAACAGATACCATTGCATTATAGTTGCCTACAGTATTCAATACAGTGACACCCTGTACAGATTCATAGCCTATGAGCAAAAAAAAAAAATGGCCTTATATACTGTGTACCCTAGGTGTGTAATAGGTCTTAAACCGTCTAGGTTTGTGTACATACACTGATGTTCGCACGATGATGAAATTGCCTAACAATGCTTTTCTCAGATGGTATTCCTGTTAAGTGACCACTGTTAAGCAACTTTAAGACTACACTCTGTGTTGTGCCTCTTTACCTGACAGGGACATGCAAATTCCAAATATTGGCTACAAGGATATAAGAAACAAAACACAGAAAAATACAACTTAAAAAATTTTTTTGCCAAACTATAATGCATCCTTGCCTAAAATATAAATTATATATTCTTCCCACTGTTCAGAGAAGTGGTAAAGTTAGGTGTATTCTGAGAAAAGAAAGCTGAAGAAGATAAAAGGAATAGGGGTACAAAGAGCAAACTGAAGTGATTAGGATTGTCCAGTCTGTCAGAAAGTATATTACTAAGGTGGCCATAAATGTAGTACAACAAGTAGACCCTAAGATGAACCCCAATCTCCGTTTTCTGGTATTCACACAGTAGTGGGTTATATGTAGGTTCTATCCCTTGCCATTCTCACTCCACCTGAGAATTTAGGTAGCCCCCCACTGTGTACCATAGCCTTTTGTACACCCCTTTTATAGTACTTACTACATAGAGGAGAGATTGCCTACTTCTTTTTCTACCTTTCTAGTACATTGTTAGCTTCTTGAAATCAAGAGCTGTATTATTTATCATTGTATCCCTCACATATAGTACAGAGCCTGCACAAAGCTCAATAATTTTTTTTAAATGAAAGTGTAGAAAGGTAATCTGGAATCTGGGGCTGAATGGCCTATTAGTTTGACCAAAATCTAGAGTGGCAATTAAAAATAACATTACTTCTTGTAGACCAGTGTCAAAACTGGAGATTTTTGTATCTGCTCTTTCTTAGCCTGGGTTCCCTCCAAAAAGTAGAGCCTTGTATAAGGACTTGCAAGCAAAAAGTTTATTTTGGGAAGTTCTACCAGAGAACAGGAGTGGGTAACTGATGAGTGAAATGGAATGAGAGCAAGCCAATACAAGCATGTGTTCTGAGCTGATCACTGCTATGGTCGATCAGGCATAATCCTACTGGAACTCACTGATGAGCCACATGGAATGTACTTCAGGATTGTCTTCCAGAGGGAAGAAAGAGGGGACATTTACCTACCAACTTCCATCCCTCCATTGGAAAAGTGTTTCCAATAGGGTGTTCACTCCCTTGCATCTCATGGTTTGCATATGGACAGGTGCCTAGCAGATTCCCAGAGGTGCTGACTCCAAGGGTCAGAATTTTCACAGCAGACAACAAAGGATACAAAGGTACAGCTGAGGCAGGGTGCTGTAACTGGGCTGCTGTGGTGAAAGGCAGAGAGGTTGTGCAGTGGGCACAAGAGTTGCTTAATTTAGTCTACTTCTTGCATCACTCAGATCAGTTTGTGTGCTCCATCGTCACCAAGTCTTCAAGATGGTGGCCAGCCACACCTCTACAAAAGACTCAATCGGAAGAGGATGGGGTTAGCCACAGTCCGGCTGCTACAGTTGGCTGGAAGTTTCATCTGATATTCTCATCATAACTCATCCAAGTTCAATCAGGGAAGCTGAGCAACTCTGACCTACAGGATAAGGGAATTATTCTAGGAATTGGACCTTAAACAATTGTAGGAGAAGCTGGGGAAGTGAGTCCGAAAGGGAGAATAGGCTCCAGAGGAGTTACCAGCCAATCAACCTGAGAAGCCAAGCGCATCCAGCCACCAAAGTGGGACTGTGAAGGGCAAGCTCATGGAGTATGGCTGTTGTGTCTGGACCTGCAGCCACGCATCTGGGGATGGGCACAGGGCCAGTGTTGGTCAGCAAGGCTGCAGTTGGAAGAGCTAGATGCAGAGCAGAGGAAAATCTAGGCTCCCCTGACACCTCTGCGACTAGCGGTCACCACTTCTAGCTACAGTGACTTTTAGAGAGTAATGGGCACTGCCTCATGTCTGCCTTCCAAATTTCACACATTTCTCTTTTGGCCAACTCTGACTTGGAACCATATAGGGATGGAGATGGTGGAGAAACAATTATCAGCATAATGTCCTTCTTCCCTCACCCAAACTAGATTTTCGTCATTCCTTGCCAATACTGCAGGAGGCCTAGGCAGCCTACCTTCATCCAGAGGTATTCGAGCCAGACCTTCATCCCAGAGGTATTTGAGCTCTTAGTTTCTTTATCAGTAGTTGCTACAATCACTAGGTCTCTGTTATCCCTCAGCAAAGAAGCGCCAGAAGATGCCACAGTGAATCCCGTGGGTTCTGAATGAACTGCTGTTGTATTGCCACAGGCCTTGCACCTCATCCAACACAGTCAGGATCCACTTGTACGAGTGTACTTTCAGGACCTGCCAGTGCATATAGCCAGGTCTTATCATTCTTCGGGTGCCTACACTCTTTCCTCCCAGAACAGGGACTGTATTTTCCCAATCAGACTGTGCTGGGAACATGATCCTCATTATTGGTTTGGAGCTAGTGGGAGAAGGCAGGAACTGATCTTAAAGAGAACAAGCATTATCTTTTCAGGCACCTGCAGGGTCTCCAGATGAAGGAGGCTGCTGCTCTCTAGCAAGGAGTTGGAGCTGCTTCTCCTAGCCCAAAAAATTCAGGTAAATCTTGGGGTTTAATATTCTCAGCCACCCAAATGTCCCCATTCCAGGTTTCTGTGTCCAAGTGTTCCTACCAGGACCCAGATTTTATCATAGAATACCTGTCGAGGCTTTCTTTCATATCTCCTTTGTAGTTCTGATATCCTTTAAATTAAGTCTGGAGCCTGAATTTCGGCAGTCTGCCCTGCAGCTGCAAGAAATAGGGTCTTTTCAGACACTGACCTGGAAGTCTTCAGACTTTGAAAAATGCCTAAATTTAAGGGTTGGCTAACCTGAGCCTGTCATTCTCTTTGTTCATGGCCTCTAAAGTTGTTAATCCAGCCAGTATCTAGGCCTTATAGTCACTAATGTTTCCATTCCATTCAGGTGCCACCATGATTGGTGATCTGATACTTTACCTTCCACATATACCTCATTTTAATCTGCTCCTGGTGTTGTCATGCTACTATGTGCAGGGGTTATCACCATGCGACCTACCAGTAGGAACGGGAGGGGGAGACCTTTTGCCATTTGGTCAGTGAGTAAGGTAGATCTAGAATCTCATTCAAGAACCTTGTTTTCTAGGGCCATTTCTGTTACTAGCTATCTTTTTTTTTTTTTTTTTTTGAGACAGAGTCTCGCTCTCTCGCCCAGGCTGGAGTGCAGTGGCGCAATCTCGGCTCACTGCAAGCACCGCCTCCCGGGTTCACGCCATTCTCCTGCCTCAGCCTCTCCGAGTAGCTGGGACTACAGGCGCCCACCACCACGCCCAGCTAATTAGTAGAGACGGGGTTTCACCGTGGTCTCGATCTCCTGACCTCGTGATCCGCCCGCCTTGGCCTCCCAAAGTGCTGGGATTACAAGCTGAGCCACCGCGCCCGGCCTGTTACTAGCTATCTTTGCTGGGTGTCTTCTCCCATTCCCCGCAATCCATGCGGAAAGCACAGCCCAAATCAAAGGCTTACATGCAGGTCATTTATTCAGTAAGCATCCCATGAACAGGAGTGAGGGGGAGCAGTACAAGAGTGGGTCATTGAGCTGGTCACCACTGCAGACACCGGGGTTTAGACTCTTCTTCAGAATTGTCCTCCTGAGAAATAGTAGAGAGGAGCATTCATCCAACCAGCTCTCAGAGTCACAGCATCTAAGGACCAACAGTGCAGAACACTGAGGCACAGGTTGACTTGTCTTCTCACCCTTATATCTGACACTCAGTTTTTGCTTTGGATCCGGAATTCCTGGTTGCCTTTTAAAAATAGATTTGTAGGTATGATGTGATGATAGTGCTGTTTTAGAAAACTTAAACCTTTCAATAGTGTGCTCTGTATGCATTGGAATTCTGGGTGGAGGGAGACAGTAGGAAGCTTTTCAGTAATTGGTGTGTGAGATGCTAAGGATTTGAACACAGGTTGTATTCTAGTGGGAATGGAAGAGAGGCTAATTGAAGGGTGTTCTGAAGGACAAATCTGTAGGACACATTGGTTGGATATTGAGGTCAGAGGAGGGCAGAAAGGCAGAGTAGAAATTAAAGATTTATAGGGTACTGTGTAGACACGTTGCTCCCCAGTTTCCAGCATAATCCTCAGAACTTCAGATTCTTTCAACTCACATGAGAAAATAAGACTCACAGGATGTAGGTTTTTTTGTTTTTGAGACAGTCTCGTTCTGTCACCCAGGCTGGAGTGCAGTGGTGCAATCGGCTCACTGCAATCTCTACCTCCCGGGTTCAAGCGATTCTCCTGCCTCAGCCTCCTGAGGTCCTGAGTAGCATTTTTAGTAGAGATGGGGTTTCACCATATTGGTCAGGCTGGTCTCAAACTCCTGACCTCGTGATCCGCCCGCCGCGGCCTCCCAAAGTGCTGGGATTACAGGCGTGAGCTGCTGCACCTGCCCACAGGATGTAGTTTTTGTTTGTTTTGTTTTGTTTTTTTGAGACTGGGTCTCATCTGTCATTCATGCTGGAGTGCAGTGGCATCTTTTGGCACACTGCAACCTCTACCTCCCAGGCTCAAGCGATCCTCCCATGTCAGCCTCCTGAGTACGTGGGACTACAGACATGCACCACTATACCCATCTAATTTCTGTGTTTTTGTAGAGACAAGGTTTCACTAGATTGCCCAGGCTGGTCTCGAACTCCTGAGCCCAAACGATCCGCACATCTTGGCCTCTCAAAGTGCTGGGATTACAGGTGTGAGCTATCGCACCCGGACAGGATGTGTTTTAATCTGGCACAGGCTGAGTGAGGGTCAAGAATTAGTGATGCAGCTGCCTGAATTTAAAACCTACGGTCTTTCACTTCCTGCCACACTCACTTCCTTTATTTCTTAGTTTCTTTTCTTGGGATTCTGAGTCAGTCATGTACTGGTTAGTGAAGCAACTTTTCTTTCAAGCCTGTTTGTACTTCAAGTCTTATTTCTAACTCTGGCGCCTCTGAAGAGTCACCATGCCAAGTCTAAGGCCAGCCCTCCTCTAAACTTACAATCTTGTTTTATGTTGCATGGCAAGCTGTAATCTCCCTGTTCCTTTTTCCTTTCCCCCTTGACTGTTTCCCCCTTCCTCTTTCCACCCCGACCTCAATATGAATCTGGAAGCCGTTTATACATTTCCTGATGAACATGAGCCAGTGGAAAGGTTTCCCACTGGTATTGGTGAAACAAGTAGGGTGGCATTGTAGGAATAATAAGTAAGGGGGAAACAAAGATCCTGACAGTGTATTCAGGAGAACTGTCAACATTGAGGCTTTTTTTAGTTACCAGAGGGACAAACATGAAGAGGAGAAACAAAAATTGATAATAAAAATGAAAGTGATCCTATTTAACATGCAGCAATACAGTCATTTGTGTTAGTGAATTTCAGATTGATTTGTTAGCTCTTTATGTCTCAGCCTTCAGCCTTGGTCATTCATTCATACTGGTTATGTGACTCAATTTTTTGAGGGAAGATATTTTTGCTTACATTAAAGATTAGAAAGAAAATATCCTAGTAAAAGAGAATAGAGGAGAGGATTAAATAAGTAGGAGATGGATCTGTAAAGTGTGGTTATCACATAAGCAAAAGAAATTATAAGAAGTTGACTTTGTACTACCTGCCAGCCTCCCAACAGCATCACTGAAAGTCTGCCCAAGTGGAATATATTGGTGCCTTTTATCCATTAAATGCCTTGGCTACAGGTGGAATTTTTCTGCTACCAGGAAATTGTTAATAAAAGCTTTTTTTTTTTTTTTGAGACAGAGTCTCGCTCTGTTGCCCAGGCTGGAGTACAGTGGCGCAACCTCGGCTCACTGCAACCTCTGCCTCCTGGATTCAAGTGATTATCCTGCCTCAGCCTCCCGAGTAGCTGAGACTACAGACACATGCCACCACACCCAGCTAATTTTTGTATTTTTAGTAGAAACTGGGTTTCGCCATGTTGGCCAGGCTTGTCGCGAACTCCTGACCTTAGGTAATCTACCCACCTCAGCCTCTTGAAGTGTGGGATTACAGATGCCCACCACCATGCTTGGCTGTTAATAAAAGCTTTTGGCCAGGCGCAGTGGCTCACGCCTGTAATCCCAGCACTTTGGGAGGCTGAGGCAGGTGGATCACCTGAGGTCAGGAGTTCAAGACTAGCCTGGCCAACATGGCAAAATCCTGTCTCTACTAAAAACACAAAAATTAGCCAAGTGTGGTGGCAGGTGCCTGTAATCCCAGCTACTCAGGAGGCTGAGGCAGTAGAATTGCTTGAACCCGGATAGCTGAGGTTGCAGTGAGCTGAGATCACGCCACAGCACTCCGGTCTGGCAACAAGAGTAAAACTCCATCTCAAAAAATAAATAAAAATAAAAGCTTTTGAGTTGATCTAAAAAGCTTACTGGTTTATTAGTCAGCCATTGCTGTGTAAGAAACAATCTGAGAACCTCAGTGGTGTATCACAACGAACATTTATTTCTCATAAGTTTCTGGGTCAGATGGGGCATTTCTGCTTCAGTTTGCAGTAGCTGGGGCCTCTCTAGTTGCCACTGTGGGTCAGCAGGGATGGCTGTGTTCCCAGGGCTGCTCATTCTCCTCCTGGGACCAATAAGCTAGTCACAGTGTACTCTTCGTATGGTAGGAGGCAAGAAGGCAAGCCCAGTTCCCAGAAGAGGAAAGGGACTCTAGACAGAGCAGTACTATTCAAAGCATGTCTGCAGTGAGTGAGATAGGTACAGAAATTAACAACAAGCATTTAGAAACTTTAAACAATTGCCACAATACTCAAGCAGTGTTTTTGCTGAATTTTACTAAAGTATTGGTCCAGGACACATTGGAAATTTAAAAAGAAGGAAAAAACTGTAGCGTGACTCGCGATAGTTTGCAAAGTGCTGAGAGAGAATACATGACATTCTGCTCACTAGAACTGACTCCCCGTACTGCCCATGAGTAAGCATTCTGATCTACGCATGTGTCATGGGTTTGTGTTAGGATCACTTTGTCACCAAGAGTCTGACCATCTTTGAGTGTGCTGATGGTTTTGTACCTACAGGACTTGTCCATTACCAAGGATGTGGCACTGTGTAAAGCCTCTCAGCACCCACTTGTTGGCCTTTTCCTGCCAGCATCCTTTCTACCTTGCTGCTATATTTACATTTTCATTCCAATATTGATAACCTTGACAAAGTTGTATTATTAATTGAAATCCTTTACCATCAGATTAAAACATTAATTTTGACATTATAAATGTCTTTATACCAGCATTCCAGTTGTTTATCTGTCTTCCTTTTACATTTTTGAGTTAATATCACCGTGTTTGGTGTATTTATAAGGTGCTTTCTGCTCACGAGAGAAGTAGTTCTAAATAAGTTCTAATGAGCATCGATTAGTAAAAGTCTTAAGTTAGAGCTGGGTGCAGTGGCTCACGCCTGTAATCCTAGCACTTTGGGAGGCCGAGGCGGGCGGATCACCTGAGGTCAAGAGTTCAAGACCAGCCTGGCCAACATGGTGAAACCCCGTCTCTACTAAAATACAAAAAATTAGCCGGGCATGATGGTGGGTGCCTGTAATCCCAGCTACTCGGGAGGCTGAGACAGGAGAATCCCTTGAACCCAGGAGATGGTGGTTGCAGTGAGCCGAGATCGCGCTGCTGCAGTCCAGCCTGGGCGGCTGAGCAAAACTCTGTCTCAAAAAAAAAAAAGTCTAAGAGGCATAAAAGGCAGGAAAGGGGAACTTTTGGGAGGGGAAGGAAGGATGTGTTTAGGTAGGACTTGTCTTATTCCTAGATATGTAACCTTGGGTAACTTATTTAATCTTTGTGAGTCTTAGTTTTCTCATCTATAAAATGGGGATGATAATAATAATACACCCTTCTTTGAGAAGAAGTGCTAAAATTAAATATTCTAAAGTAAGCAATTAGCGCAGAGCCTGGTACATACACATAATAAGTTTTCAAGAATGTTAGCTACTATTTTTATTTGCTTTTAGTTAATTATCTACTAGGTGCCAGACACTATAGAATCAGATAAGATAGGGCTTTTACCGAAAAGGAACTTAGTCTGGTGGAAGAGTCAGACAAATATATATAAGAAAGATATAGTAGTATGAGAGTTGTGTCCTGTTACAGACAAACACAGGGTACCAGAGAAACTTTTAGGAGGAACACCTGACCTAAGGCTTTGAGGAGCAATATCAAAGTAGGTTCTTAAAAGAGGCAGCATGTAAGCTGAGACTTAAAGATGCAGAGGAGTTAAGAAAAAGAGTTAGGGGCATTTCAGAAAAATGGAACAACATACACAAAAGCCTGGAGGTGCAAGCATTTGGTGGACCTCTGGGGAATTGGAAGGGACACAGTATGACTGGGGTGTAGAGTCTGCGCAGGGACGGGCTGGGGAGTAGGCAGGTGCCAGATCATCAAGGGAGATGTAGCTTGGAGTTTTTCTTGAAATCATTTGTAGCATGAAGCTGTTGAATAATTCGTTAAAGAGGCATATATAATTTACATTTTAAAAGATCATTCTGGCAACAGTACAGAGAGCAGGTTAGAAAGGGAAAGACTGGAGGTGGGAATTTTTTTTTAAAGCCATTTCAATAATGCAGGGGAAAAGTATCAGGTTCTGAAAAGGAGGTGGTAAAAATTCAGTGGAGATTCTGTGGAGGGGTTGGATTGAAAAGAATAATGAACAGCATGTGGTAATAGATTCGATGTGAGCGTCCGGAGAAGGACCCAATAATAGTACTCAGATCTCTGGCTTTGGTGACTGAAGAGGACCAGATTTCCCAGAGGAAATGAATTGACTTTGGCATTTAAGATGTCTGTGGAAAATCCATGTGAAAGTCAGGTGTGACTGGGAGGCAGCTCAGGCTTGGAGCTATCAACTGGGAAGTCAGGGATATAATGAGGTGAAGGCTGTGGGGCAAGTGACATCACCAGGCAGTGAAAAGAGCTGGGTGTTCATGGTACTCGGCTTAGGTACTCCAGACTGTTTGAACAAATGAGAGTGTCAAGAGTATGGCCTCATTTAAATCCCATAGCAACCTGTGAGGTAGGAAACAATCTCAGCTTTGCAGATGAGAACATTTCAGACTCTTAAGAGTTAAGTGATTTGCCTAAAGTAATTTTGCTACTGAGTGGCAGCGCTAGGATTTCAAGTCCAATCTGTCTGATTTTAAAGCCCATTTTTTTTTCCTACTGTATCCTGCTTCTTTGTAAACCTCAGCAGTTTAAATATTTGTGATCATACTGTCTTTCATTCTTTTTCTTCACCTCTGCCAGTATCCTGGTTTAGTAGGATTGTGACACATCATTTTAAATAACCAGGTTTTCTCTCATTTCCCCTGCTTCACTCCCAAACACATCTATGAGATTGCCTTTCCTATCAGATCGACTCGTCCCACTCAATCCTATTCCAATACCCACTTTAAAACAACAGGCCAGCAGAGGTCCTCCACTGGCTACTGAATGAGGTCTGTCCTCCTCAGCTTGGCATTCAAGGCTCAAAGGCTCATCATAAAATGACGACTGTTTGAAAAGTTTCCCATATTTCCCGCTTCTCATTAGCACATCTTCATGCCTTTTGGGTGTCATCTATATGTGGATATAAATGTGGTGGTCTCATTATGTTCCTTATAGGGATATTCTTTTAGTGCTTGGAATAAAGACATCTTTTATTTGCTCTGTTACCATCTTTATAGAAACGGTTTTGTCTTTGTGATGAAATCAGCTTGGATGTCTTCTGATCTTAGTTCCTTTCCAGTGTCAGGGTTCCTTATACTCTATCCCTAACGTGACGAGCCCTCTGCTCTGACACTTTCTAGAGGGATCCTTTTTTTGATGGGAGAAGAGGATGGAAATTCTAATTGTTAGAAATTTCTTATCATTGAGCCAAAATCTCCCTGCTTTTAACATCTATCTGTTTCCTAGGAACAACGGATAAATCAGTTATTTCTCCTCTGCCTCATGAAGAGGCATTTAAAGACAGCTCTTATGTCTCTCCTCAGGTTTCTCTTACATAACCCAAATAATCTCTTGCTTGGAGCTTTTCTCCTGTGATAAGTTGCAAACTCTCTACTATTCCCTTGCCCTCCTGAGACTCTTGCAGTTTGGTCAGTGCTCATCTAAACTGACCCACAGGGCCCAGAACAACACAGCACTGCACAGAAAGCAGCAATATTAGTCCTTTGATTACGGCTTGATGCTCGTACCTGAAAAGCCTGAGATTGCTTCAGATCTGTAACAGCCATGTCACATTTTGCATTCATTCAGTTAAAAAAAAAAAACATATTTTACATAGTTCCAGTTAAGCCAACCATCATCTGCTGTGCAGTTTCTTTAAATGTAGAACTAATTCTCCTAGTTATATTTCAACTTCATTTTGATCAGTCTTTTTAGGCAATTATGATTCTGCTATGCAGTGTGGTGTTAACTGTGTTTCCAAGTTTGATTTTGAAACATAATTTCCACATCATTATCCAAGATTTTTGTTTGTTTGTTTGTTTCGAGACAGAGTCTCACTCTGTCACCCAGGCTGGAGTGCAGTGGTGCGGTCTCAGCTCACTGCAACCTCCACTTCCCGGGTTCAAACAGTTCTCCTGCCTCAGCCTCCTGAGTATCTGGGATTACAGGCACGTGCCGCCACACCCAGCTGATTTTTGTATTTTTAGATGAGATGGGATTTCATCATGTTGGCCAAGCTGGTCTCAAACTCCTGACCTCAGGTGATCCACCTGCCTCACCTTCCCAAAGTGCTGGGATTACAGGCGTGTGCCGCCGCACCCAGCCCCAAGTTCTTGATAAACATGGCAAAAACCAACTTCCCACTCCACGCATCAAGTTAATCAGTGCCATTTATGAATGGTTCTGTTAACCACTGTCCTGTCATCCCATCCCCTGTCTCTTCATCTTATCTGCAAAGATCTCATTTGTACATTCAACACATTTTTATTTAGCACAGGTTTAGCACATGTGCGAGAAGGTGCTAGGGATACATTGAAGATAGCAGTCCCTATCTTGTGGTGCTTACAGTTTAGCAGCATCATGAAATATTTTCTAAATGCTTTGTGGAAATCAAGTTATATGGTTATCTATGATATTTCTCATCTGATACCATATCAGAAAAGGGAATGAGGGATTACTTTTTGTAGACTCCATATTGCTACTCATTATCTTCTATCACTTGAAAGTGGGATTCACTCCCTTTGTCTTTACACCTTTCATGGTTTCAGAAACAGCTTTGAACTTTAGAAGTCTCTGGAGTTCATTTATGCCCTTTCTGTGTAGCCATAGTTTGGTGGTGTTTACTTTATTTTATTTTTTTTTTGAGATGGAGTCTTGCTTTGTCGCCCAGGCTGGAGTGTAGTGACACGATTTCGGACACAATTTCGGCACACTACAACCTCCGCCTCGAGTTCAAGTGATTCTCCTGCCTTAGCCTCCCGAGTAGCTGGGATTACAGGACGCCCAGCTAATTTTTGTATTTTTAGTAGAGACTGGATTTCACCATGTTGGCCAGACTGGTCTTAACTCCTGACCTTAGGTGATCTGCCCGCCTTGGACTCCCAGAGTGCTGGGATTACAAGCAAGAGCCACTGTGTCCGGCCTGGTGGTGGTGTTTAAACACCTGTTTTTTGTTTGTTTGTTTGTTTGTTTTCACATTATCAGGATTGTTTTTTGTTTTATATTAAGCTTAATGAAAAATTTCTGTTCAACTTCAGCCATTCTCACTCCCATAATCTTTGTCACTTAGATTTTTACTTATATTTTATCTTTATATTTTGAAATGATCTTTCCTAAGGAGGAGAGTTGAGTCTCCTTAGGTTTTCTTTTCTTCCTTGAGTTCTTGAAATGCCATAGTTGCTTTCTCCAGGATCCTGGTCCTTTTCACTTCCTTTTTCAAGTTTGCCAGAATTAAGCTCAGATGTATTTTGTCTATTTTCTGAAGGATTAAACTGTCAACAATGCAAGGTGCTATGTTTTCATACAAAGAGTGGATGTCTGCATAGCCGGCAGCCCACCTACCTTATTCTGAGGTGTGCGTTCTCTCATCAGTCAGGTGTCATCCACATCCTTCCTCTAGCTAATTTCCACCACTGCAGCCTTTTTGCCTACTCTTCTTTCCCCTTTGGTCCAATGTCTTCCTCTATACTGTCTTACTCACATTGTTGGATTTGCACATAGATGTTTATTATCTTGAACTTGGGAGGATTCTCTGCCTTTTTCTGTAGATCCATCTCTGTAAGGCAGCAGATTTTCTGTAGATGCCATAGTCTATTGTTTACCCATCCTACCAAGTCTTGGTGATTTTCATGAGATTTTATTTATCTCCTTGAGTTCTTTTTTGCTATTGTGACTTTTAAATGTCGTGCCTAGCACACTAATGTTCAATAAGTAATATTTATGATTAATCTCAAGAAGTATTTGCCTTCTCTTTTAGGCTGTGAGGATATCATTGCTGAGAGCATCTCATTAGATACCTTAATTGCCATCCTCAAGTGGAGTTCTCATCCATATGGCTCTAAATGGGTGCACCGACAAGCTTTACATTTCCTCTGTGAGGAATTTTCCCAGGTCATGACTTCGGATGTTTTTTATGAACTCAGCAAAGACCATCTGCTTACTGCTATCCAGTCTGACTACCTACAGGTAATCATTTAAACACCTCTCAAACTCATTGTCATTCATATGTGCGCCAAGAAACCCATCTATGCTCTATTACTCTTCCATCTAGGGTAGGGTAGGGGAAGAGAAACAGGCTGTGATCAAACCACCAGGACTGCCCTCTTCATAGTTGTGCAACAAAAGCCTTCTGTCTCACTGGCTCTTCATGTACACTGCTACACTGAACAAGCCCAGGTCCCAGCCAAATGCACCAGAAAGAGATTGGGGCAGTAGGCAAGGTCAGAAGCACATCCCAACATGATTTTCTTGACCTCTATTAATGTGGCTTCTCTATAGTGGTTTCTTACCTTTGGTGGAGCATCACATACTTAGATTGTAGACAGTAGCTTCAGCAGCACAAAGTAAAAATAATATTCAATTTCTGATCTGCTCAAATTTTTATCAAAACGCAGTGCATGTATTCTTCCAAAGTACGGTAATGTTTTCAACTACTTATTTTTAACCAGAAGTAGTTTTTAGCAAATTCTTGTGTTCTTGACTTAAATGTCAATTTAATTTAGAAATTTACATTAATAATAGATTTTATATATTACAGAAAATACTTGCAGGCAAAGTATATTCAAGCTTAATTTTTGTGCATTGGCTGTATGAATTTTATGCTAAAAACTGCACAACTGTTTTAATGCTATTAAAGACATAAACCCATTGAGCCACTTCCTATTTCTTTGTATTTGTACTAGAAAAATGATTAAATGCTACCATTTTAGTCAGAAATGCAGTGGAGAGTTAAATAATACACTCAGCATCTGTGCTTTTCCTTTGTAAGTTGCTTTGATTGCAGTACAGATGTCATACTTGGGCTTGATTTATGGAGAATCTTTGTTCATTAACCTTGTCTCATTGTCCTGATCAAAACTGGATGCTTTTTGTTTGTGTTAGAAGTTGTTAGTTCTCTTAGATTATTGTCTTTAGGAGCTTTGCATTCCTTCTTAGAAAGTATTAAAAAAAAAAAAAAACTTAGCAGCCTAGATTTGCTCTAAGATTTTAAATAAAATACAAAGAAATGAGGGCTACATTGCCATTTCACAGATTGTGCTTCACCAACCAGTAGAATACCGTGTAGAGATTGTAGTTTCTTCTGCCGAAACAAGTTGACTGACTTGTTTTTCCTGTCCCTCCAGGAGAGAGTAGTTACTCTGCCTATACCCTATATTTATACCCTATACTTATACTTTCATTTACTTATCTCTGTTTTCTTCCAAAAGAGAATTTAAGGCAGCTATATAGAAACCACATAGTAAGATAAAATAAAGTTAAAATAGGAAGTGGGTTGCTTGAGCCTGGAAGTGTGAGACCAGCCTTGGCAACAAGTGGGACCCCATTTGTACAAAAAATTAAAAAATTAGCCACTTTGGGAGGCCAAGGCAGGCGGATCACGAGGTCAGGAGATTGAGACCATCCTGACTAACAAAGTAAAACCCCATCTCTACTAAAAATACAAAAAAATTAGCCGGGCGTGGTGGCGGGCGCCTGTAGTCCCAGCTACTCGGGAGACTGAGGCAGGAGAATGGCGTGAACCCAGGAGGAGGAGCTTGCAGTGAGTCAAGATCATGCCACTGCACTCCAGCCTGGGCAACAGCGCGAGACTCCCTCTCAAAAAAAAAAAAAAAAAATTAGCTGGGTGCGGTAGCACACACTTGTAGTCCCAGCTGCTCAGGAGGCTGAAGCTGGGAGAATCGCTTGAGCCCAGGAGGTTGAGGCTGCAGAGACCCATGGTGGCACTGCTGCACTCCAGCCTAGGCAATAGAGTGCGACTCTATCTCAAAAGGAAAAATTAAAATGAAAAAATAAAATAGGAAGGGAGCAGGTTACAGAAAAAGAAGATAGAAATGAAATTTAAAAATTAGTTGGGAGCCAAGATTGAGGTTACTGGATAAAATATATGTAATGCAGTCTTGTGTATTTCCTGTTGATGGACCACAGATTTAACACTAAAACTTCAAACAGCCAGTGGAAAGAGTGAAACATGGTAAGTTGCATGCTGTATTTCCCACCTACGAAAAGTACTTAATGAAATTAACCACTTATCTAATTTCACTAAAATAAATATAAACCATTTTTTATTATAGGCAAGTGAACAAGATATCCTTAAATATCTGATTAAATGGGGAGAGCATCAGTTGATGAAAAGAATAGCAGATAGAGGTAAGCTCAGAAAATTAGCTTGTGCTAGTTACCTTGTGTAAATTTTTGGTGGTTCTTATATTCCCAGAAGCTCCTAGAAATGCATGCCGCACATCAGTCTTGAAAATTGACACTGTTGCCTGGTGAAAATGGAAGTTTTTACCATCAGCAGAATCCTTTAGTGGACAGGGTATAGTTTGTTCAAATAGATATATCAGAAAGTCTTATTTTGCAGCTTTGAAAGGATACTTTTTATTATTATGTTCTTAGGTGCTTAATAAAACATGACTGATTCGTGGAAGTACTAGAATGAAAAATTTCATATAATTTCATATAATGACTAAAGTATTACAAAAGCATAATGTTGATGAAAATGTGGAATTAGTGTTGATGGTTGCACAACAATACAAGTATAGTAAGAGTCACTGAATGGTATGCTTTAAAATGTTTTAGGCCGGGCGCGGTGGCTCACGCCTGTAATCCCAGCACTTTGGGAGGCCAAGGCGGGCGGATCACGAGGTCAGGAGATCAAGACCATCCTGGCTAACACAGTGAAACCCCATCTCTACCAAAAATACAAAAAATTAGCCGGGCGTGGTGGCGGGCGTCTGTAGTCCCAGCTACTCGGGAGGCTGAGGCAGGAGAATGGCGTGAACCTGGGAGGCGGAGCTTGCAGTGAGCCAAGATTGCGCCACTGCACTCCAGCCTGGGTGACAGAGCAAGAATCTGTCTCAAAAAAAAAAAAAAATGTTTTAAATAAATTTTGTGTTATGTGACTTTTAACCTCAATTTAAAAATACGAGTACAGACTGACCTGAGGTCAGGAGTTTGAGACCAGCCTGGCCAACATGGCAGAATCCCGCCTCTACTAAAAATACAAAAACTAGTGGGAAGTGGTGGCACGCGCCTGTACTCCCAGCTACTCAGGAGGCTGAGGCATGAGAATCACTTGAACCTGGGAGGCAGAGGTTGCAGTGAGCTGAGACTGCACTATCGCACTCCACATGGGTGACAGAGCGAGACTCAAAAAAAAAAAAAGAGTACAAATAAAAAAGCATTCATTGTTTATTTTTAAATGTTGTAGAAAGTAGGCTGGGTGCAGTGGCTCACGCCTGTAATCCCAGCACTTTGGGAGGCCGAGGCGGGCGGATCACCTGAGGTTGGAAGTTCGAGACCAGCCTGACCAACATGGAGAAACCCTGTCTCTACTAAAAATAAAAAATGAGCTGGGCATGGTGGCATGCGCCTGTAATCCCTGCTACCTGGGAAGCTGAGGCAGGAGAATCACTTGAACCCGGGAGGCAGAGGTTGTGGTGAGCCGAGATGGGGCCATTGCACTCCAGCCTGGGCAACAAGAGAAAAACTTCGTCTCAAAAAAAAAAAAAAAATGTTGTGGAAGGTAAAAGAGAAATAAATAATACTTCTGAATGACCTCCCAGTGGGGTCACTGCAGAAGAGAAGGAAGCATCATATGTTGGAGGCTGGGCTTTTCAACTTTGGAAATTTGTGATTCCACAGCAGTCTTTTGTTTGTGTCTAGGGTTAGCCCACCCACCTGTCCTCCTTCCCTCAAACATCGTTGTGTTCCTTTATGTACTGAATCTAAATTTAAAATTTTTAATTGAAAAATTAAATACCGATTTCCCTTTTCTGTCACCTTTCGATAGCTTTATTTAGATATAATTTATGTATCTTAAAGTTCACCGGTTTGAAGTGTTCGAGTCAGTGGATTTTAGTACATTTATAGAGTTATTTTGTCACATTTTTAAATATAAAAAATGTTGTGCTAAACCTGCCTTTAAGCCTTTTTATAGTGTTTCTTTAATATGCTACTATCCAAGCTCTAGGGAACAAAAGCAGTCCTTCTATTTTATTTCTCCAATTTTTTTTTCTGTGGCTAGCAAAACCTTTAGCAATTCTCAGATTTGAATGTGTTTTTTTTATTTTTAAAATTTTATTTCAGAGAGCAGCAAAGTTATGACTTTTTTTTTTTTTTTTTTTTTTTTTTTGAGATGGAGTCTTGCTCTGTCTCCCAGGCTGGAGTACAGTGGCACGATCTCAGCTCACTGCAACCTCTGCCTCCTGGGTTCAAGCTCTTCTCCTGCCTCAGCCTCCTGAGTAGCTGGGATTACAGGCACGTGCCACCACGCGTGGCTAATTTTTGTATTTTTAGTAGAGACAGGGTTTCGCCATGTCAGCCAGGCTGTTCTCGAACTCCTGACCTCAGATGATCCACCATGCCTGGCGAGTTATGAATTTTTTTAAATATGAAAACCATTACAATTGATTTAGAAAGTTTTTTAAATGCCAGCATACAATTAGTTCTCATTCATAGCTTTTATATTTGTCAACTTACCTAGTCGCTGAAATTTATCACGGAGTAGCAAAAAGCTTGGTCTCCCAACAAGCACATTCCCAGCTGAGTTCTGACAAGACGAGGCACTCTGCCTTCTTGTTTCAGATCTCCTTACTGAGTGCCACATTTTTTACATTTTTATGTTTTCGTGATCTCACTGTTCAAGATGGCCCCCATGTGTAGTACTGAAGTGCTATCTAGTGTTCCTGAGAACAGGAAGGCTGTGGTGTGCCATACAGAGACAATACATGAGTTAGGTAAGCTTCATTCAGGCATGAGTTACAGTGCTGTTGGTGGTGAGGTTAGTGTTAATGAATCAGCCACATATATTAAATAAAGTGTCTTTAAACAGAAACACATAAAACAAGGGTCTGTCTTAATCATTTGACAAAAATGTTGTGACCAGAGGCTCACAGGAACCTAACCCTGTGTTTTCCCTATGAACAATAGTTCAGTATTCGCTGATTCATTGTTTGTGTTGACTTTATAACTACTTCAGATCATAAGAACTGATTGTATATAACTGTAAATGTTATAGACCATAAGCTTGTTCAGTGATGTAAAGTTGGTAATGATGAAATGTCATTTATTTGGGGCAGATAACAGGCATCCTTAAGGGTTAAAATTTTCCTTAGAAAAATAGTTGATAGGTCGGGCGCGGTGGCTCACGCCTGTAATCCCAGCACTTTGGAAGGCCAAGGTGGGTGGATCACCTGAGGTCAGGAGTTTGAGACCAGCCTGGCCAAAATGGTGAAACCCCATCTCTACTAAAAATACAAAAATTAGCTGAGTGTGGTGGCGGGTGCCTATAATCCCAGCTACTCGGGAGGCTGAGGCAGGAGAATCGCTTGAACCCAGGAGGTGGAGGTTGCAGTGCGCCAAGATCATGCCACTGCACTCCAGCCTGGGCGACAGAGCGAGACTCCGTCTCAAAAAATAATAATAATAATAATAATAATAATAATTATAATAAATAAAAGGTAGTTTCCACACTGGGTTAGTGGAAGGTTCTTCTGCGGGGATAAGAAGGAAGCTAAGTGAACCAGGCCATAGCTTTGTTTCAGTCAGTTTTATACAGAAGGATTCTGCCCTTACCTGTCACATATTTGGGGGTTTCATGTAAGATTTTATAAGAAAACAGGATGTCACTACTTTAAGAAAAAAAAACATATTTTGAAAAGCAGAATGCCTTAAATAAGTATGAAGCTAAATCATAGCTAGCCAAGGGGGAAAAAAAACGACTCTTTTCTACACAGTTAACAATTTTATTCTGAATGAATCCAGAAAAAAACTTAGCTTCTCAAAAACAATCAACTCTCTCTCTCTCATACACACACACACACACACACACACACACACACACACACACACAGACCCACGATTTAAGGAAGATATCAGTTTTCCTGTAGAATATTTGAAAAAAATCCAGCATTTATTATTATTTATTATTTATTGATTATTTATTATTTATTATTATTCATGAATAATAAAGATCTTATTCTGTTAATTTTTTTAAGAAAAAATTACAGACCCCTAGATTAAAGACATGATTAAAGATTTCCAAATTATGTAATTTTTCTTTCCACCTCAATAGCATAAGCATGCATGTATTTAAGATTGTCGTTCATTAATGCCCAATGAAGAACTCATTCTCTGCCCTGGACAATGGACATACATTACCTGTCAAAGATCAAAGGGTCTACTTTTATGCAGTAATGTTCCCGTATTATGGAAATTTGGGAGATTTTCATAAAAATCTTAAAGCCAAATAAAGCACATTAGACTTTGCTGCTTCAAACACCAAGTGATTAGCATGTTGTTAAATTACTGTTACACATATGTAGGCCAATGAGCATACTGATAACTTACAGTGACCAGAAATGGCATATACTCTGCAATGACCTTATACTACTAAAAACTGGTCACAAAAGTGAGAAAGCTTTTTAAAAAGCCCTTGATAAAACTAGATTTTAGTAGATTGTCATCTTTTCTCTTTTGAGTTAGTCTATAGAAAGGAATCCTTTATTCTTTATTGCAGAGCAGTGATAAAATAATTTTATTGTACTGTTGATACCATGCTTTTTCTTTATCCAAGAACATCCCTATTAAACAAACATGAAAGAAAAATAATTGACTTATAACCCTTTTTAAAGCAGAGGCACATAAGTCTATAGAGTGGTACTGTTAGTGTATGTACTAGAGAACAAAGGAAACCTGTCTCAGAACATTTGGATTTGGTTGGAAACTTTTCATTTTCTGTCTCATAGAGCCAAACTTACTGAGTGGCACTGCCCATAGTGTGAACAAAAGAGGTGTAAAAAGACGGGACCTGGACATGGAAGAGCTCAGAGAGATCCTTTCTTCTCTCTTACCTTTTGTGCGAATTGAACACATCTTACCTATAAACAGTGAAGTCTTAAGTGATGCAGTAAGTGTTTTTCTCCATGTATTCCTTTCATGAAAAGAAAAATGCCAGGTGTATGTTTTTATTCATTGTAAATAATTTCTGCTACTAATAGAGTATTGTGAAGCTGTAATTCTGTGAGGACAGAGACAGATGTCTATTGTGTACGATGTTGTATCCCCTGTGTCTGCCACATAGTACAGTTAAAATGTTCGGTGAATGAGATTTCAGTGGGTAAATAGGTCTTACTAATGCAAGAGCATTATTTCTAGCAGAGTTAATTCTGTCATTTAAGTGTAGATCAAGTAGACCCTTATTCAAAAAGGAAAAGGTAGAAATTACCTTTGAAGAGTCTTCAAGAACAGCAGTGAATCAGAGAGCAGTGGAGTGGAGGGATTGGTTCAATAGAAAAGAATGGATGGACCTGAAAATTAATAGAGCTCATCTTGTTACTTTCATAATTTTTTAAACAGTGAATTTTTTAAAAATTAATGTAATTGGCTGGGCACAGTGGCTCACTCCTGTAATCCCAGCACTTTGGGAGGCCAAGGCGGGTGGATCACCTGAGGTCAGGAGTTTGAGACCAGCCTGGCCAACATGGTGGAACCCCATCTCTACTAAACGTACAAAAATTAGCCAGGCATGGTGGTGCATGCCTATAATCCCAGCTACTCGGGAGGCTGAGGCAGGGGAATTGCTTGAACTGGGGAGGTGGAGGTTGCAGTGAGCCAAGATCGAGCCATTGCACTCCAGCCTGGGTGACAGAGCGAGACTCCATCTCAAAAAAAAAAAAAAAAATTAATAGAATTGCTTGAATTCATGGATGGGAAAAATAAATATTATAAACATTAGTTCTTCACACATTGACTTATAAACTTAATGTAATGCTTATAAATATCATAATTTTTTTTCTAACTGCACAGGAACATTATAAAACATTATAAAAGTCTTCTGAAAAAAAACAGAAAACATAATAATAAATGAACTATCACAAGTCAGTGTGGTGCTACATTAACTGATTAGCAGAAGAAGAAATTCATTGAAAGTTAAACCATTGTTTCACTGGCACACAAAATTAATCCTTGTTAGATTGAAGAATTAAATACTAAATAGAAACATGGAAGAACTAGAAGAAAACAATATTGTTGGCCGGGCGTGGTGGCTCACGCTTGTAATCCCAGCACTTTGGGAGGCCGAGGCGGGCGGATCACGAGGTCAGGAGATCGAGACCACAGTGAAACCCCGTCTCTGCTAAAAATACAAAAAAATTAGCCGGGCGCGGTGGCGGGCGCCTGTAGTCCCAGCTACTAGGAGAGGCTGAGGCAGGAGAATGGCGTGAACCCGGGAGGCGGAGCTTGCAGTGAGCCGAGATTGCGCCACTGCACTCCAGCCTGGGCGACAGAGCGAGACTCCGTCTCAAAAAAAAAAAAAAAAAAAAAAAAAAAAAAAAAAAAAAAAAAAAAAAGAAAACAATATTGTTTTCAAGAAGTATTTATGGGCTACTCTGGGCATACTGCCTCTGGGGTAGCCCTGCTCCACAAGGAGCAGTAATAAAAATAAATAAATAAAAATAAAACTTAAAAAAAGAAATATTTGTGGATTCTGATTAGAAAAAAAAATTCAGCCTCACTAATTACACACACACTAGAGAAAGCAAAATAAAACAGTTACCATTTTTTCACCTGTTAAGGTAGTAGTTATAGTACCACTACACAACAGAATATTTTGCTCCCCTGAACAGTTGTTATAAAGACTGTATAGTGGCCGGGTGCAGTGGCTCACACCTATAATCCCAGCACTTTGGGAGGCCAAGGCGGGTGGATCACCTGAGGTCAGGAGTTCAAGACCAGCCTGGCCAACATGGCGAAACCCTGTCTCTACTAAAAATACAAAAATTAGCCAGGCATGGTGGTGCATGCCGTTAATCCCAGCTGCTTGGGAGGCTGAGGCACAAGAATTGCTTAAACCCAGAGGCAAGCCAAGATTCTGCCACTGCACTCCAGCCTGGGTGACAGAGCAAGACTCTGTATCAAAAAAAAAGAAGAAAAAAAAAAGATGATGCAAAGTATGTATTTTTATGTATTCTCAAATTCAACTATGTAAAACTTCATTTGCTAAAGACTCTGCCAGACGCTGTAATCCCAGCACTTTCAGAGGCCAAGACAGGCAGATCACTTGAGTTGAGGAGTTCGAGACCAGCCTGCCAACATGGTGAAACACTGTCTCTACCAAAAAATACAAAAATTAGCCAGGCATAGTGGCGTGCACCTGTAGTCCCAGCTACCTGAGAAGCTGAGATGGGAGAATTGCTTGAACCCAGGAGGTGGAGGTTGCAATGAGCCAAGATCTCCCCATTGCCCTCCAGCCTGGGCAACAGAGTGAGACCCTGTCTCAAAAAAAAAAAAAAAAAGAAAAGAAAGAAAAAGAAAAGACTGGAAGGAAATATATCAACATTACTGTTGTAATGAGTATTGACTTTTTTCTCTGTTTTCTAAATACTAGATAATGCTGTATTTTACTAGTTAAAAGTAATTTTAACTAATGCAGCTGTTGATTATATTTAACAAGAGTAATGTTGGAGAAACAACTTTTGGTTTTGTTTAAAACCTGGGACTCAAATCAAATTGAACCCTGTATGTAGTTTAGAAAAGTATTTTAGAACTTTGGCTAGGAAATATATACCTCTCTCTTTATTCCGTGCCTAACACGTCATAAGTCCCCAACAAAGGTTTGCTAATAATGGCTCTTAACTTTCGTACTCTCTTAGTATGTGCTAAGCACTGTACTAGGTGCTTTCAACTGCATTGCCTTCATTTAATCCTCACACCACCTTAGGAACTAAAGGTACTTGATACAGATTCTCCTGGCATCAGTCAGGAAACAACGGGGATACCTTATTCAGTTAGCTGTGCACTGCCTTGCCTCCGGGGCCGTACAGGAGCCCTTAAAGTGAAGCCCAGGTAAAGGAGATGTCCGTGGTACATGGCTGTTAAATGCAGGAGTTGAAGTTTGAGCTACAATCTGCCTTGCCCCAGAGCCTGTGTTGCTAAGCACTGTGCTAGCCTTCCTGTATCCTTGTACTGTAGATATAGGCCCATGTCAGTGTTCTCGTTTTGTCTTGAGGAGTTGGGTGGGGACTGAATTTGTTCCTAGATGAGTAAAGAAAAAAAAATTGGTTTTCATTAAGAGTTCTGATCTTTAGTCCAACTTAACTACCTTTTAATTAATACGTCTCTTGTTTTTAAAAATATTCCTCTATTTAGAGAAAAATGGGAAATTACAGTATCTTTTTATTGCAAATCTTTTAAATATTATTAAAAATTTGAGGTATTTCACTGGGCGCGGTGGCTCACGCCTGTAATCCTAGCACTTTGGGAGGCCGAGGCGGGCAGATCACAAGGTCAGGAGTTCCAGACCAGCCTGACCAACATGGTGAAACCCCGTCTCTACTAAAAGTACAAAAAATTAGCCAGGCGTGGTGGTGAGTGCCTGTAATCCCAGCTACTCGGGAGGCTGAGGCAGGAGAATCGCTTGAATCCAGGAGAAGGAGGTTGCAGTGAGCCGAGATCACGCCACTGCACTCCAGCCGGGGCGACAAGAGTGAGACTCCGTCTCAAAAAAAAAAAAAATTTGAGGTATTTCTAAATTTCATATACATTTCTGAATTCTTATTTAAATGATAAAGTTTGCATATTTTTATTTATAGTTATAAATATTTTTATTTATCTTAGTAGTATTGTAGTACTACACAGATTTCTATCTAAAAAAAAAATTTTTTTTTAGATGAAAAGAGGCTTGATTAGTACTCCTCCATCAGATATGCTTCCTACAACAGAAGGTGGGAAGTCAAATGCCTGGTTACGGCAAAAAAATGCTGGCATCTATGTTCGTCCTCGACTCTTCTCTCCCTATGTGGAAGAAGCAAAGGTAATGAAAACCATATGAAGATAGTAGACTACTTTATTACAAACCATATGCACAAAGTGGTTCATTGTTAAGTATTACTTAAATATTTGGAAATAGCCTATATTTTCAACAATAGGGAAAATGAAAGTAAGTTCTAGTTTGACTACTCAACAGAATAGTTTTCTAAAATGTTTAATTTTAATTAAGCATGTTTTTAAAACTTAGGTTATGTTAAAATGCATTTTATGTTTTTCTCATTTTAGTTGCCTTGCAAATTGTTAACTGCCTTGCAAATTGTTACCACTTACTGAAAATGGTTGTCACTATTTTGTGATCTTGAGCATGAGGGAAATGTTCTGAAAGAAGATTGCCCACTTTTTTTACTTCCTTTGTAAATTAAAGGAATGCCACGACTAAATTAAAGGAATGCCATGACCTCTTGTAACATATTTCTGCAATAGCTGACTGTTGGGAATTATGTTTAGTTTTAGAATAAATGCACAAACTAAGAAAAAATTTCAGGCCTGTTAAGTAACTAGTTGGCATTATGTATATTGTAACATAAAGAACTGTCCCAGAAAATACGGTAATGTGAAAATGAAACATCTAATTTTTATTAGATGTTCAGCCATAAGAACTTTCCAGGGTCCATCCTGGGCAACATGGTAAAACCCCAACTCTACCAAAAACTAAAAGGAAAAATTTAGCCTGTTGTGGTGGCTTGCACCCTGATTTCTGCTACTCAGGAGACTGATTTAGGAGAATCACCTGAGCCTGGGAGGCAAAGGCTATACAGTGAGCCATGATTGTCCCACTGCACTCCAACCTGGGCGACAGAGTAAGAACCAGTCTTCAAAAAAAAAAACACTTTGGCCTTTTGAGGAACTGACAGTCTTTGAAAGTAGGAAATCATTATGAAGCTTTCTGAAGTAAATTTAACAGACCAAACAGTGTGTATACTCAATGAGTATACAATCAAGTTGCCTCAAAATGTTTCTCATTTTTAGACCAGGCATGGTGGCTTACGCCTGTAATCTCAGCACTTTGGGAGGCTGAAGCAAGAAGGTCACTTGAGTCCAGGAGTTCAAGACCAGCCTGGGCAACCTAGTGAGACCCTGTCTCTACAAAAAATAAAAATAAATTAAAAAAAAAAAAAAACTAGCCAGGCCTGGTGGTATGCTCTTATAGTCCCAGCTACGCAGGAGGCTTGAAGTGGGAGGTTGCTTGAGCCTGGGAGGTCAAGACTGCAATGAGCCATGATGGCACCACTGCACTCCAGCCCAGGCAACATTTTTCTTTTTTCTTCAAAAAAGGAAATTTGGTTTATTTCTAGGTCTCTTGAATTGGTTATCAATCTTTTTTTTTTTTTTAAGACGGAGTTTCATTCTTGTCATCCAGGCTGGAGTGCCGCGGTGAGATCTCAGCTTACTGCAACCTCCACCTCCCGAGTTCAAGCAGTTCTCATGCCTCAGCCTCCCGAGCAGCTGGGATGATAGGCATCCGCCACCACATCCGCCTAATTTTTGCATGTTTAGTAGAGATGAGGTTTCACCTTGTTGGCCAGACTGGTCTTGAACTCCTGACCTCAGGTGATCTACCCACCTCAGCCTCCCAAAGTGCTGGGATTACAGGCATGAGTCACCACGCCCGGCCCTGATTATCAATCTTGAATACTTTGTATTTTGAGCACTTTGTTGGATTCGTAATTTAGCACGTGTATACATTGTTTTATTATAATATTGTGTGTAATTTATTTCTGATTAATTTTATATCCTTCCTTCACATTTCAAATACTTCTAATTAAAAGCAGACTTTTCAAAAGATGGTTGTGTCTTTTCAAAGATGCTCCTAAAAGAGTCTTTAAAACTTAAAGATGTAGGGGAACTTTCTTTCACCACTAATATTAACATTTATAAAATAGAAATAAATTAATTCCCTTTTTATTTGATGGAAGTAATAATCTTCCTTCAAATGTGATTTAACAGAGGAAGGTTGACTGGTTTTGTTAATACTGAATGATTATTTCAGTCAGTGCTAGATGAGATGATGGTGGAACAAACAGATCTTGTGCGCTTGCGAATGGTTAGAATGTCCAATGTGCCAGACACGCTCTACATGGTCAATAATGCCGTGCCACAGTGTTGTCACATGATCAGCCACCAGCAGATCAGCAGCAACCAGTCAAGCCCTCCTTCAGTTGTAGCCAACGAAATTCCAGGTAAGGCAGTATATTGGGTGTTTATAATTAAATGAATAATTTATTATTTTTTTGAAATTGCTGATGTTGGAGCCTCTCTGTATATGCTAATTCTCTCCATATTTCAATACCCTTTATGCTTTGTTCTCCTTAAAGAATAAATACTTTTAAGCCAAAACTTTTGCTTTATATTTTATTTTGTATTACTAAGTGTATACCGTTTATCAGTTTACCCTTGAGTTTCTCAGCCTTGGTCTTACTGACATTTGGGGCTGGATTATTCTGTTAATGGAGAGCTGTCCTGTGCTTTGTAGGGTGGTCAGCTGCATCCCTGGCCTGTACTCAATAAATGCTAGGAGCACATATATGCATGCATGCACACCTCTGTGCAAAACCTTTTGGAAACATTTTTATGTTTCTAGACATTGCCAGTTGTGCCCTGTGGGACAAAGTCACCCATTTTGAGAACCACTGGTTTAGAGGAATTCAGATTTTTTTTATCACTATAGGGTATTTCTCAGGTTACAAGACCCTTTGGGAGGGTCAAATGCCCTATCATACCTTTAAGGCTATGGCCTTTCTAGTCTGTTATACCTTTGAGTCTGTGGCCTTCCAAAATGTGATCACTGTGGGTTTCCTAGAGATCCAGTTTCTCAAGCTCTGCTCTGTGAATTTTACTGTAGCACAGGTTTATGTCTTATGACTTTAGGGGAATTGGCTATCGATCAGGGTATAACTGTCATGTCCAAAAACATCTGAGCATCAGTAAATGTTGGCTTTAACCAAAGAAGTCTAAAAATAGCAACAATGATCTGGTGGTCAGCAATGATCTAATGGTCATTAGCTCTTGCTAATTGCCATTGCAAGATTCAAAATAAAAACCAGCACACTATAGCAATGGAAATAGCACTATTTATTTCTGCTTATAAATGTCTATTGTAATTAAAGATGAATAAAAGACATAGTGACAGAACTTTTAATTGAATACATATATTTTATTCTGGGGCTAATGACTTTCTTCAGTTGTTACCTTATCAAATTTGGCCACTGCATATTTACTTGAAATATACATTAGTTAACAGCATGAAGAGAAATATTTCTTTAGCTGATTTATGCAGATTTTGAAGCTTTGCTAATTAGCCTGGCTTTTTAGGCTTGAATTAATGCAGTTGAAAATCAGCATAATTTAATCTTAGAACTCAATCTCAAAAGTCTAGACATTCTCAAGTAAGTACGCTTAGAAAAATACGGCTTGTCTCCCTATTGTTTAGCTAATGAGGTATGGTCCTGTTCTGGTATCATCCTGGGTTCTTCTCACTTCCTTGCACACCACATTCATGAAAGGATAGACAGCTTGTTGCAGAGGATTAGGGGGCTCATATCTTGGCTCTGTTACTTTGTATGACTTTGAACATGGTATTAATATTTTCTTTCCTGAACATTAATTTCCTCATCCATGAATTGGGGCTCATACCTCCTTTCTAGAATTGTGAGGATTTAATGAAGCACCATGAGTAATATGCACAGGAGTTTGCCTGGCTCAAAGTAAGCACTCAGTAAATGCCAGTTCCTTTTATCCCTAAAAAATAATAATCACTGCTCTAGTCAGTTTCTCTCATAAATATTTATAGACTCCATCCCCTCTCCAGCCCTACAGCCACAGCCCTACTTCAGGTTTCTAACCAGTGTTCCCGCCTCTCATCTTACACAAAATTCTGTCTTTTACACCAGCTTGTCGGCCGGCATACTTTTTCCAGAAAGGGCCAGGTAGTAAATACTTTAGGCTCTGTAGGTCATACAGTCTCTGTTGTCTCTATCTACTTAACTCCATACAACAGCCATAGACAGTACCTAAATGAATGGGTACAGTTACGTTCCAATAAAACTTTATTTACAAAGGCAGACAGCAAGCTTGATTTAGCCTACCAGTCACAGCATGCCTGCCCATTTTACATTAACATCAGAGTGCACTCGTTCACAGCTCTGATCCTGTCATCCTCCTGCAAAAGTGACTGCCTGTTGTGCACAGGATACAATTTAAATTCTTTATCCATGATCTGCCAGTAGGCATCTTTCTGCCTCCTCTCTTCACACTTTTCCTGCTTACAGCTCTGAACCTTAAGTTCTGCTGGCCATGCCAACCACTTCTGCCAGGCTGTCTCAGCATGTTTTACACATACCCAGTCCTTCTGCTCAGACAGCTTTCTTTTTTTTTTGCCCATCTGGTTTCCCTTCATTCTTCAAGAATCTGCTCTGTGTACACCTTGAAGCCTTTCTTGTCTGTCCCCCGTCTGGCTGGGTGCCCCTTCCAGTCCCTCAGTGTCCTTTGCATATTTCTCTCCAGGAACATTTATGACCCTATATTGTATTTGTTTACTTCTGGTTTAGTTCATATCACTAAGCCAGAAACTTGAGAAGAGGAATCGTGTGTTTCATTCTGTGCACCCTAATATCCAAGTCCAATCCCTGGTGCATAGTCAGGACTCAAAAAATTATTTGAATAATAGAATGAATATATTTAAAGACTTCTGAAATATCCTGAGATTCAGAAAAGAATACATGCAAGTAAAATTGTATTTGAACTGTAAACTAAAATAATACAACTCGGGCTGTTCAGTATGATCAAGAACCTTTTGGGCATAGTGAAATTTTAAAACCTTGAAAAATAATTAGAGATATGTAAATGAATATGTTCCCAGGAAATTAAGATACTATCTAAAAAACTTACAAGATTCTGGTATGAAATACATGCTTTTTTCCCTTGGGCTCACGGGGTCGTCTTTTGTGTAGCTCAGGAATTTTGCTTGCCCACTGTTTTTCTCCTTCCAGTTCCTCGTCTCCTCATTATGAAAGACATGGTCAGACGACTGCAGGAACTGCGGCACACGGAGCAGGTGCAGAGGGCCTATGCCCTGAACTGCGGGGAAGGTGCCACTGTCAGCTATGAAATTCAGATTCGAGTGCTAAGAGAGTTTGGTCTTGCAGATGCTGCTGCAGAGCTGTTGCAGGTAGGAAATGACATTAAACTGTTTAAAATAGGGAGCCTCAGTCACCAGACAGGCAGTATTGTAGACATCCTGACGAGTCCTTGGCTTATTTCCTTTTCTTCGTATATGCTTTTTCACTGCCTTTGGTGTCTTTGATAACCTGCAAGTCCCTCCTGGTGAGAGGCAACGTCATGGAGTGGACTGAGCAGAGACCTAGAATGAGAACTGGGTTTAGATCCCGGCTCTGCTGCTTACTAGTTGGTTAACTTGGAATGAGTTACTTAACCACCCTGGGCATCAACAGCTCTTTTACCTGTAACATAAATTGTTATGAAGATCCAGAATGCTATTGTACAGCAGCTTTATTTCTGGTATGTAGCAAGCATACAAGTGGGGACTGCTAAAAAATTCCACAGTGTGCATGCCCAAACAGAGATGGCATGAAAGTAGAAAATTCTGAACTTCCACTGCTCTCTCTTCCTCGTTTGGTCACTAGGTTTGAGGTTTGGTCTACTACCACACTTACACACCTTTCACATGCCCACTTTCGTTTCTGTTTTCTATCTTACAAGAAATTTCCTGCATAAGGGTTCAAACCCAAGCGTGAGAATCAAACAGTGCTTTCTTTTTTAACCTACCAGGAAAAAAGAAAAAACTCATTTCTAGTAATTATTAGATACAAAAGCAATAGCACTGGTTTTGCAATTAAGATAGAATTTGTAAACTAGTCTGATCACAGCCACTGAATCAGAGCCTTAAATAAAATTTAATTTCATCTGGTTAGATGATTCATTTTCTTGCTACAAACTCCAAACCCCTTTAATACGTACCCTTTAAAAGGATAGGATGTGGCTGGGCACAGTGGCTCACGCCTGTAATCCCAACTCTTTGGGATGCCACGGTGGGCAGATCACTTGAGGTCAGGGGTTCGAGACCAGCCTGGCCAACATGGTGAAACCCTGTCTCTACTAAAAATGCAAACATTAGCCAGGTGTGGTGGTGTGGGCCTGTAGTCCCAGCCTTGGGAGGCTGAGTCAAGAGAATCGCTTGAACCTGGGAGGCGGAGTTTGCTGTGAGCCAAGATTGCACCACTGTACTCCAGCCTGGGTGACAGAGCAAGACTTCGTCTCAAAAACAAACAAACAAAAAAGGATAGGCTGGAGACAATGGCTGTAATCCCAGCACTTTGGGAGGCCTAGGCAGGTGAATCACTTGAGCTCAAGAGTTTAAGACTAGCCTGGGCAATATGGCAAAACCCTACCTCTACAAAAAATATAATCAATTACCCAGGCATAGTGGTATGTGCCAGTAGTCCTGGTTCCTCAGAGGATTAGATGGGAAGATCACTTGAGCCCAGAAGGTCAGGGCTGCAGTGAGCCATGATTGCACCACTGCACTCCAGCGTAGGTGACAGAATGAGACCCTGTCTCAAAAAAAGAATGAATGAATGAATGAATGAACATGGCATAGGGTTCTTCAGCAAGTCAGCAAACCATTTTTAGGTTCTTTTTCTTCTTTTTCCCCCTGCTGTCCTAATTTTCTACTGAACATTTTTGGGTTCTTGTTTTAGGTTGTTGATTTTCATTTTTTGCTACAGTTTTTCTCCTTAAAATATATAGTCTGGTTTTCTACTCATTTCTTTTCCCTTTGCCATTCTAAATTGTGTCTGAATTTGGTATCTTAAATTGCATGACATATTCTTTTTTAATGTTTACCAAAATATTGGTCAGACTTAGTCATGTATAATGGGTAACGAATAGTATTTTGTAGTTTTTATTTCAGACAGAGCAGGCATAGATGTTTTGTCAGAAAGTTTCCAGAACATCCTCAGTTGTATTCCTTTCTCCCTTTGGCATTTAATGTTAATCTCTTAGCAAAGACATATTAGAGTTTGGTTTTATTACCAGTTTTTGCACTATCACATAATCTGAGATGAGTGACCTGCTTGTGGAGCATTCGATCAAGCAGCTTTCTTTCATGGCTGTGTCCTAGGCTGCACTCTGTGCCTTTGTACTATAGCTAAGGTGATTTTTTTCTTGGGCTTCTGGCCTAGAAAAATATATTATGCTTTTTATTCTTGCTGACTGTGGTTTTCTTAAGTACCTCACTTAATTCTCTCAGCCTATAAATTTCCACTTATGAAATCTGCTAATATCCTTTTTTTTTTTTATCTTTCTTAGAATCCTCACAAATTCTTTCCTGATGAACGTTTTGGGGATGAAAGTCCACTCTTGACAATGAGACAGCCTGGGAGATGTCGTGTAAACAGTACCCCTCCTGCAGAAACCATGTTTACAGATCTGGACTCTTTTGTGGCCTTCCATCCACCCTTGCCCCCTCCACCACCTCCCTACCACCCCCCAGCTACCCCAATCCATAACCAACTCAAAGCAGGCTGGAAACAAAGACCTCCCAGTCAGCACCCTTCACGTTCATTTTCTTATCCCTGTAATCATTCGCTGTTCCACTCCAGAACAGCTCCTAAAGCTGGCCCTCCCCCAGTCTACTTGCCGAGTGTGAAAGCTGCACCGCCTGATTGTACCAGCACTGCAGGACTGGGCAGACAGACGGTGGCTGCTGCTGCCGCCACCACCACCTCAACAGCAACAGCAGCAGCAGCAGCAGCATCTGAGAAGCAAGTGGTAAGTCAACACTTCAGTAACTTGCTTCAAATTCGGTTTGTGGAGTATTAGAAGCAATTTTCTTGGCCCCAAGAGCCCCACTGGGACTCAGCAGTGCCCAGAAGTATTGCTGACAAGTGGAAGGCATAGACTTGAGGGGTATGGAAAAGAGGAAAAAACGCTAGTGTACTTGAATGAGAAAAGACAGGGGGAGAGAGACCAAGAGGTGTATATGGAGGAGTTGGGTATCTTCTTATCTTTATGTTCATTTGGCAAGATTAGGAAGGAATGGGGTTACTGAGCAACATAAAGGAATATAGCAGTTTCATCTTCTGTTCAAGCACAGGTCTACAATTTGTCCCTAACTTCTAATATTCTGTAAAATCCACTATTCTACCACATGCTTTAATGGGACAAGAAGCAAAAGCTACTTACAGCTAAGTACAGAAATAATGTGGAATTATCAGGAATAATGTGGAAAAAACTCCCCATTCAGAAGATGAGCAGAAAACGAGGCCTCAGGGCCTCAGACATGCCTCTGCCTCTGAAGCTCATCAGCAGAGCCCCCACTTCCCTTAGAATCATAGTAGCCAGGGCTAGTAGGTAGTAAATTGATAGAGGATTCTTTGCTTGATTTTGCACTGTATTAGAGATTTTATATAATATACTTAAGAAAGAGTGATTTTTTTGTTTGTTTTTTTTTTTGGCCAGGTGCCATGACTCACACCTGTAATCCCAACACTTTAGGAGGCTGAAGTGGGAGGATCACTTGAGCCCAGAAATTCAAAACCAGCCTAGGAAACATAGTGAGACCCTGACTCTACCAAATAAACAAACAAATTAGCTAAGTGTGGTAGCACGTGCCTGCAGTCCCAACTACTCATGGGGCTGAGGTGGGACAATCACTTGAGCCTGGGAGGTTGTTGAGGCTGCAGTGAGCTGTGATTAAACCACTGCCCTGCAGCCTGGATGACAGAGGGAGACTGTCTCAAAAAAAAAAAAAAAAAAAAAAAAAAAAAAAAGATTTTTAAGTCTTCCTACTCAGTCACATGCTATCAGTAGCAAGTTAGAAGAAAAGATTCACCTATCAGTTCAGGGAAGCTTCATTAAAATATGACTTATTGGAAGCTTCAGTCAAATTATGATCCTTTCTCTACTTTTCTTTTTAACATAACCTCAAGATTTTATTTATTTATTCATTTATTTATTTATTTATTTATTTATTTATTTATTTTAGAGACAGAGTCTCACTCTGTTGCCCAGGCTGGAGTGCAGTGGTGCAATCTCGGCTCATTGCAATCTCTGCCTCCCAGGTTCAAGCAATCCTCCTGCCTCAGCCTCCTGAGTAGCTGGGATTACAGGCACGCACCACCATGCCCGGCTAATTTTTGTATTTTTAGTAGAGACGGGGGTTTCACTGTGTTGGTCAGGCTGGTCTTGAACTCCTGACCTCGTGATCCACCCGCCTCGGCCTCCCAAAATGCTGAGATTACTGGGCCACTGCACCTGGCCAACCTCAAGATTTTATTATCTTTACCGTGAAACAAAAGATGATGCTTACAACTGGATCAATTGTCCCTTTCTCTTCTTATCTTCTCCGGGTTCAACATGCTTGCATCTCTTAATAGCCAGCATCGTCTTAGATCTGCAGTTGAGCTCAGCGCACTCAAGCTTCAGCACAATCTTTGTAGTTTTAGCCTTTTTCGGGAAAATCAGCCTAGTCTGCCCACCATAGGCACTCTGCTTCCTGTCATGCTGCTTTCCCTGGGCATACAGAGAATCCTTGCCCTTCCTCTACTGTGTCACTTTGTGGGATTGGTGTGTGCCACACTGTGACAGAAAGTCCGATGGTTTTTAGGAAGGTTCACCATGTTTGCAGGAGCACTGTTAGCACAGAAAGCCTTTCTCGCCTTCTTAGACCTCTCTACCTCCCCTCCCTGCTTCCCCCACCCCAGGATGGCGAAGGTTGGTCATGTTTGATAAACCAGATTCCCATTCTGTTGGCCCAGGCCCTCAGTTCTACAATTACAAAAGTTCTACTACTTTATATTTTAAATAAAACTCCCTTTAAAGGTAATTTATTTGTATGTTCATTGCAGTCTTGACTATAATAATGAAAAATGGTAAACAACCTAAATGTCCAATAGTAGCAGAATGATTAAGTAATGATTCATTGATGCAGTAGAACGTTACATAATAATTTAAAATGGTGATCTCAAAGATTTAGTGACAGATTATATATGTACTAAATTTCATTAAAATTAATATATATGCAAAGGAGAAAAGCATAAAAAGAAAGACCTCAGCCGGGCGCGGTGGCTCATGCTTGTAATCCCAGCACTTTGGGAGGCCGAGGCGGGCGAATCACGAGGTCAGGAGATCGAGACCACGGTGAAACCCCGTCTCTACTAAAAATATAAAAAATTAGCCGGGCATGGTGGCGGGCGCCTGTAGTCCCAGCTACTCGGAGAGGCTGAGGCAGGAGAATGGCATGAACCCGGGAGGTGGAGCTTGCAGTGAGCCGAGATTACGCCACTGCACTCCAGCCTGGGCGACAGAGCGAGACTCCGTCTCACAAAAAAAAAAAAAAAAAAAAAAAGACGTCAAAATACTAACACTGGTATCTCTATTCAAAAGGTTGGAGTGATTTTTTTGCCTTTATAGCTTTCTATATTTTTGTAATTCTTAAAAATTTAGCCAGGAGCGGTGGCTCACGCCTGTAATCCCAGCACTTTAGGAGGCCAAGGCGAGCGGATCACGAGGTCAGGAGATCAAGACCATCCTGGCTAACATGTTGAAACCCTATCTCCACTAAAAATACAAAAAATTAGCTGGGCGTGGTGGCGGGCACCTGTAATCCCAGCTAGTCAGGAGGCTGAGGCAGGAGAATCACTTGAACCCGGGAGGCAGAGGTTACAGTAAGCTGAGATCGCACCACTGCACTCCAGGCCAGGCAACAGAGCGAGACTCTGTCTCAAAAAAAAACAAAAAAAAAAAAATCAGCATGTGTTACTTGTATAATTGGGAAACAAAATCAGTGAACATCATGTCTACAGAGGATGGGTCCTTTTTTTAACCCTCCCACCATTTTTGTCTCTGTCTGCAGCGAACACAACCTGTGCTGAATGATCTGATGCCAGACATCGCGGTGGGTGTGTCCACACTGTCACTCAAGGACAGGAGGCTTCCAGAGCTTGCTGTAGACACAGAATTAAGCCAGTCGGTTTCTGAAGCAGGACCAGGGCCTCCCCAGCATCTGTCGTGTATTCCACAGAGACATACACACACTTCTCGGAAAAAACACACACTAGAGCAAAAAACAGACACCAGAGAAAATCCACAGGAATATCCAGATTTCTATGACTTCTCAAATGCTGCTTGCAGACCTTCTACTCCTGCTCCCAGCAGACGCACCCCTTCCCCTTCGCAAGGTGGATATTTTGGTCCCGATTTGTACAGCCACAGTAAGGCATCACCAAGTGGCTTAAAGTCAGCCTACCTACCTGGTCAGACGTCTCCTAAAAAACAGGAAGAAGCTAGGAGAGAATATCCACTTTCCCCTGACGGGCATCTACACAGACAAAAGAATGAGCCGATAAACCTGGACGTCGTTGAGCAACCTCCCCAGCGGTCAGACTTTCCTTTGGCAGCCCCAGAAAATGCTAATACCAGTCCAGCCCATGTCAGGGGACGAACTGCAGTAGAAACTGATTTGACTTTTGGGCTGACTCCTAACAGACCTTCATTTTCTGCATGTAGCTCTGAAGCTCCCGAAGAGAGATCCAGTAGAAGACTGGCAGACAGTGAGTCCCTGGGCCATGGAGCTCAGAGAAATACGGATTTGGAAAGGGAAGATTCAATAAGCAGAGGAAGGAGGTCACCAAGCAAGCCAGACTTCCTCTACAAAAAGTCTGCCCTCTGAGAGCAACCTCCAAGTCGTCTGTGCCTGAGATGTGAAACATCCCATTTTATGATGTAACCCAACAACTTACAGACCAGTTTATCAATGCCAGCTGATAACTCGGTTTCACATGATTTTGTTCTAGTTTTTGTGTATATGTGTGTTTATTAGACATGGCATGCTAAGAAGGTTGGTTTTTTTTTAAATGTTGCATCTGTCTAATTTCTGTTTGAACAGTTATGTCGGGAAGCATTTTTTAAGAACAAGCAGGCTGGCACTTTTTATTTCTCTTTACAAATGATGGAATTTTTTTGCACTTGTACATTTATTTTCTCTGTATTGATTTTATATCAGTATGTTAAACTTTATTGCCACATTTAAAGGACTGTATTTTCATACTTTTTTGCATTTTACCTTTCATCTACCAATCCATGTGCATTGGATTGCACACCAAGATGTATTTTCTTACGAAATAGTTCTGTGTTTATTTTTTAATTATAGAAATTCCAAAGAACAGCACATCAGAATGCTCCTCTCTTTTCAGTAATTGTTTTAGTTCAGAAATCTTCCTGCTCAGCCTCCATAAATCTAATGTCATTTTTTTTTTTTAATAAGTCCTAGGAGCTGGGCTTCATTCCTCCAGCGGGAGTCCGGTCAGGGTCCTGAAGTTTGGTGGTTCAGGAAAGAACAGGAAGGAGAAAAGCCTTCTGTGCCCAGGCTAAAGCTGTTACATTTCCACAGTGTGGATGCAGTCAGAATCCCTGCACATTCTGGTCATAAGGATTAGAGTCACCAGATGAGGCTCTAAACAGATTGCATCCCTTGGAATTAGAAAGCAGTGGAGACCGGGCACAGTGACTCACATCTGTGATCGGCACTTTGGAAGGCCGAGGCGGGCGGATCACTGAAACTCAGGAGTTCAAGACCAGCCTGGGCAACATGGCAAAACTCCATTTCTATAAAAAATACAAAAAAAAAATTGAGCCGGGCGTGGTGGTGCGCGCCTGTAGTCCCAGCTACTTGGGAGGCTGAGGTGGGAGGATCGCTTGAGCCTGGGAGGTTGGGACTGCAGTGAGCCAAGATTGCACCACTGTGCTCCAACCTGGGCAACAGTGAGACCCTGTCTCAAAAAAAAAAAAAAAAAAAAAAGCCCATGGAAATAGAGAAGTAACTTAAAGGTCACACTGACGGAATTTCTGGTTCTGAGCATCAACTCTCCAGCTGCGATGGGGGAACTGACTGCCTGCTGCCTTTAACTGTCTTGCTCTCTATGGGAAAAAAACAAAAGGGCTTCAGTCTCATGGATGTTACTTGGTGTTTGTAAACATACGTTTTCTTTTAAACAATTTTCAAAGTATGTCTAAATTTTGGTGTTGTGTAATGCATAATGCTTTCTCACCAACAGAAAAAAGGAAAAAAATTGTTTTCAGTTAAACACTACAAGTCCTACTTGAACTCCACTGGGACGCTGGTTTGGCATTTACTAAACCACTGAGCACATGGGGTCTTTTAGGATCCTCTCCCTTGGAAGGGCAATGTGTGAGCTAAGGACTGTTTTTTTTCTTACTCTCCAATGTAAATATATGAGTATTTGAGTTTTTAAATCACTTCAACATTATTTGAGCATTTACTTTGTATTTTTACAAACACATAAACACACAGCCGTAGCACTTAGAAGAAAAGAGGCTTTCTAAGCATTCCTTCCTCTGCAGGATATTTGGGATCCTCTTTTCTATGTATGTATATATATAAAAAACTATGAATCACTCACACTCACTCGAAAACTATGCAGGGCTAGGGAGCCTTTACGAGCTACCGGATAAATGAATTACATGCACTTTGAAGTAAATAGGTTTTCTACTGGGTGTCAACAACTCTGATTTCTCCCAAAACTATAGTTTCTCTACGGTCCTTTCCTCCTTTACCCTGTGGATATACACTCAGGAATAATCTGACATTTTAGAAAACCCGAACAGTAGATAGTCTCTACGATGGGAAACATGTCATGTGTCTGCACGCACCGGCAAACTGCCGCCCCTCGTTCTGCTGCCTGACTGGTTAGCTGCTGTGCGGGTGCGCTCGGTGACGCTGGTGGTGGTGCAAGCTCCCGAGCTCCCAGAGTTAACACTAATCTGCAGGTCGGCTGTGCATCGCATTCGTGGCTCCTTTTTTAAAGAGAAAAACGTAGGCCGCTGTTCTCATTTGTAAGAAGTTTGACTCATAATAGAAGACGGTGTCTTTTGAAGCCCAGTCTCTGTCTGTCTGCAGAAACAAAAGCGAATGCTGTCATGTTCCTTGATGTGTGTTTCCACCACATATGTATGTTGACATGTTTATGTACTGCGCCAGTACTGCAAGTAAGACTCAACAGACCTAATCTGGATGGGGAGAAAAACTCATCCCTGACCCTTTCCCCACCCCCAAATGTTAGACCAGAGTTGTTGATCCCACACATTCATTTTTCTGAAAATTCATGAACTGTTCTTTCATATCCCTGAAATATAAAAGTAAGTGGCCACTATTCCTAAGATTATTTAGTTTATAAAGTTTGCTTTTAATCATACAGTAGCTTACCTGGCTAAAACTTTGTGTATAAAGGGAAAACTTGCTTTAATCTGTGGGACTGCCGACTGATGTGACTTGCAGAAGGTAAACAGGCGTGGGTTTTGTCTGCGTTAGGTTAGGTGTTAGTGGACTTTTAATGTATCTTGTGAAGCATGGTTACTAGGGTAGGCTGAAGAGCTACGTGCCTCTGGCTTTTGAACCCATCTATTAAATCTTTTTTAATGCTGTACTAAGATAAATGTGAAGTCTGAGTAAGGTTGCTCTCAGAAAAAAAAGCATATATATGTATAAAATAAAATTTAGACCATGGGAACTGGCATTTTACTTGGTATAGGAATTTAATGAGAACCAAATCACAAAAATACCAGATCTCCTTTTGAGATCGTGGACAATCAGGCCGTTTGGACAATCACCACTTCCAGTGCCCGCTGTGCGTTGAGGTTAGAGAACTACCGTTTACATGCTAGAGCCGAGAGGATGTTCAAGTTTCTTAAAGATGCTGTTGGTCTTTTTTCTTATGTTATTGTTTTAGTTTTGTGATTTTGATAAATAATTTAAGTTCAGAGTCACCCGTGGCTCCTAAGGAAAAAAAACAGCAGCATGAAAGGCAAAAAGTATTTGAAACAGTTGTTGAAGTTTTCCACGCCCGTTCTCACATGTCCCCTTTAGCTTTATTTTCTGGGAACATGTCCCTAGACCTCAGCTAGCCTGACACTGCAATAACCCGTCAGGCTTTGAGGCTTTTCAGTGAATTCTTGACATTTAAGTCTTCTTATAGAATTCTTTATGAAGCCTTAACTAATTCTTGTTTTTGCTTCCTCAGAAACTTTTTATTATACCTGCCATCTTTCATTGGATTTTTGTTTTGGTTTGTTGTTGCCATTCTAGCAATGAGCTTAGTCCTTGTACATCTGCATTAAGGTGCCGATGCAGAAGGCAAATTGGAAACGCGCCAGTGGCAGTGGGGCTCAAAGCCGACCTGCATGCATCATTTGCTAGAGTTGAAAGGATTGACACTTCTCAGTAACTACCCGGAAAAATATATATTTTCATAATGTTGAATTTGCCTTTTAGGAAAACAGTGTTTCATGAAACACTTGTAAGATACTTATTTTGAAATTAATTATAAGGCATTCCTATTTTTAGGACTGAATTCAAAGGGAAATGCTTCTTTGACTTTTTTTCATTGTTCAGTTGACTTTCAGCTTTCTGGAGTGACTCTTAAAGCAGCAGTGATGGGTGCTATTCCTGGTTCTGTGGTGGTTTACTTTGCCTCCTAAGTGGTTTACTTTCAAACCTCATTACAGATAATCTTACTAAAAGACTTAACATGCACACTGCTAAAAGGCGTTTTACTGTTTTCCATTAACGCTGTTGTATGAACGATATTTGGTGACATGTTGTCTTTTTGTCCTGTAGATTGTCATATCTGTTAGGTAGTTATCCTTTTGGCAAGTCTTTTGATTTTTTTTTTCCTCTAGAAAATCCTCAGACTGTCAATCTTCCATATTTTGAATATTATAATGCTGTGGCCGTTTCTATAGAAAGATTACTTGCACGTGTGTGTCTTGAAAATAACCTCTTGTATTTGTGTGTTTATGTGAGTTCTGTCTAAGAGGTCAGATAAGCTCTGGAAGCTTCATCATCTGTACCTACACGTAACTGTGTATCTGGGTTACATGGGCAGGCGGTACCAAGTCCTGCTCTTCGATGGGGTGGCTGAGAGATAAAGGTTCCTGAACTCTCCTTGCTGTGTATGCACCACATCTGTACTTCAGAGAGGTGGAAAATCATCTACAACACTGCATTTCTTGTGGTTGTGCTGTTACTGGTATCAAGTCAAGTGCCTTCAATGCTAAAGGCTCAGAAATTTTTCTTAAACTGATTTCATGTCCTATGCAAGTGTTTTCTACAACCTGCATAACCAGTACTTTGTAAAACTTGTTTACGCTTCAATTGTACATAGTGATTTTTAAAGAAATATATAGTATTTTTATTTAGGTACCTCCAAACTTGAATTCGTCTGTGTGAAGCATTGTAAAACGATACATTTCTCTTTTGAGTACCATTACAGTTGTACAGAGGTTTTCACTGCTTCTATTTTTCTACTGTTACTGATAAGCATGTAACACTGACTTTATCCTACATATAGTTGGCATTTCAAATAAATGGCTTGTATAGAATCTGCTGAGTTGGATACAGTCTGTTTTAGCAGTGGAGCATATAGTCTTTGCACCCCTGGAGGGTAGAATTGGGAGGTTTTCTAGGTTGATTTTCTCTGTTTCCAGGATTTCAATCATTCAGAGGCATTTTATCATCATCATCATCATCATCGTTTTCTTGGAAATCACACATTTTATTCTGAATCATCAAGTTCATTATTTTCTATTATTTCATTGAGACATTTTATTTTACAAATTTGAGCGGAAAGTTCCTCTCACAGGGGTCTTCAGGATTGCAGGAAGCTCAGCATGGCACCCACGTGAACCAGGCACCTGGGGTTTGTGTCCTGCTCTTCAGGGTGCTTCGAGGGTCAGAGATCTGGCCTAGATTCTGAGCTTTGCTTTTGCTTTCACATCCAGGCTCAGTAATATTTTCCAATTTCAAAAGGAAATGAGATCATGATCTAGAGTCTAGGATTCTGAAAAAAAAAAAAAAAAAAAAAAAAACATGCAAAATGGAAAGTTTTCTAATTTCCATTTTTTAAAATTGCTAGAAAAGAGCTCTTATTTTATTTTTTATTTTTCAGACAATGTCTTGCTCTGTCACCCAGGCTGGAGTGCAGTGGTGTGATCACGGTTCACTACAGCCTCAATTTCCCAGGCTCAAATGTTCCTCCACCTCAGCCTCCTGAGTAGCTGGGGCTACAGTCAGTGTTACACCACTACGCCTGGCTAATTTTTAAAATTTTTTGTAGAGACGGGCGGCGGGGGGCGTCTCACTACGTTGCCTAGGATGGTCTCAAACTCCAGGGCTCGTTATGCTCCCCCCTCAGCCTCCGTAAGTGTTGGGATTACAGGCAGGAGCCACTGCAACCAGCGAGCTCTTTAAAATGTTTTTTATCATTTCAGTGCTAAATTCTGTCCTAGCATCTCACTCTTCATGCCTCACTAACAAGTTATTGCTTTATAGTTTGTAACCATCTTAGGTTTAACAGAAGGGTATAAAGATAAAATCTAAGGTTTCTGTGGGTGAGCTTCTTAAATCTAAACAAGAAAATTGAATAAATCAACGTTCATTTCTGTACTTGTGGATTATTCCTGGAAAAATGAACTCGGGCTAGCTTCCCAAGCCACTTTAGGCTTTACCTCTCCTCAATCCATTAGGGAATATTTCTTGAGTCCACTCCTCCCGGAGTCTGGGAATATGGAGCAGCAGACCAAACAGACAGGATCCCCAGTCTCAGAAACTCACCTCTAGCTGGAAATGACTTTTGTCCTAAAAACAAAACAAGGCCAGGTGCGGTGGCTCGAGCCTGTAATCCCAGCACTTTGGGAGGCTGAGGCAGGTGGATCATGAGGTCAGGAGATTGAGACCAACATGGCGAAACCCCATCTCTACTAAAAATAGAAAAATTAGCTGGGCGTGGTGGTGCGTGCCTGTAGTCCCAGCTACTCGGGAGGCTGAGGCAGGAGAATCGCTTGCACCTGGGAGGCGTAGGTTGCAGTGAGCCAAGATCACGCCATTGCACTCCAGCCTGGCAACAGAGCGAGACTCCATCTCGAAACAAACAAAAAATACAGGGCAATTATCACAGCTAAGGGGAAGACCAGCTTGAAATGGACCAGGAATGAATGAACAGGAGGAGAAATGCTGGAAGCAGCACTAAACACTTAATGTAATTTTTTCTAATCCCTCATTGAGTTAGGAACTCTTTGATCCTCTGTGAATTAAGTACTATTATTTGTGCCATTTTACAAAAGAGAAAAACAAGCCCGGAGATACTGAGCACCTTGTCCAAGATCACACAGCTAGAAAGTTGGCAGAACTTGGGATCAGACCCGGACAGCCTGGCTCCAGAACCCGAGTCCTCAGCCATTGTGTTGTTCTGCGCACCAGGAAGTCCGGTGGTCCGGGCAGGGTGGGAATCTAATGTGCAAAAGGTGGAAGCAGGTTCAAGGATGGCAATCATTTGTTCATCCAGTCCGTTTTTCCAAACATCGCTGGATGCTGAGACAGCAGAGTCGTGAACAACACAGTCACAGACCCACTCAAAACATTTTTGACTTTCCAAGAAGAAAAGACATTGAAGAACTACACAGGTAAGGCTCCATGTCTAACTGGTCCCGGGGTGGGAAGGCTTCGTGTGGGAGTGACCTGAAGGTGCAGGTGAAGGAAGAGAAGGAGCAACCGGGCGAGGAGTGGGGAGGGAGGGCTCCATGGAGAGACAGCCTGGACAGAGCGCAGGGGAGTGAGAGGGGGTGTGGGACCCTCCTAGGGCAGGGTGAGGCTTCTGAAGTTGGCTATAATGGCAACTCAAAAGCTACTAGGGCATCGTATGCTGGGGCGTGGTTCACCAGATTTGCATGTTCCAAATCACTCTGGCTATTGTATGGGAAGTGGTTGAAAAGAAGCAGGAGTAGATTGAGAGGTCCAGACAGGAGGCTGGCGTAGCCGTCCAGGGGAGAGCTGCAAGCAGCCAACAAAGAGAACAGATTCGGAATCTGCTGACGGTGCTGTGTCTGCATGACTAGGTGCTTGCTCACTGTGGGAAAGGAGGGGGAGCCAGATCTGGGGGGAAGATGGCGTTAGTGTTGGTCATGGTGACCTGGGAATGATTGCCAGGCAGCCAACTACTAGGTGGCAACTAGGTGTCAGCTGGGAGTCAGAGGAAAGGATTCTAGCTGGAGGCTGTGTGGGGGTTGTCCACGTATATGGGTGGCACTTAGAGCCTTGGGAATAGATGGCGTGATTAGGGGAAAGGTTTAAAGGAAGATGAAAGAGGGCTTGGATGATGAACTTGGGGGACTCCAACCTTTCCAAGCCAGCTGGAGGGAGTTGCTGGCCAAAGGCAGCCTAGCAGACAGAAAGAAAACCAGCAGTGTGCTGCACAGAAGGCTAGGCTAGGACAACTTGAGAAAAGAGGGAATGTGATCTTTAGAATAAATGAAGTGAAAGAAGCAGTATACAAAATAATGCATCCATACGCTCCCATTTGGAGAGAAGACAAAAAAAAAGGAATGAATGCAAATACATACATAAACATTTCTGCAGCCAGGCACGGTGGCTCACGCCTGTAATCCCAGCACTTTGGGAGGCCAAGGCAGGTGGATCATTTGAAGTCAGGAGTTCGAGACCAGCCTTGCCAACATGGCAAAAACCCATCTCTATAAAAATACAAAAATTAGCCGGGTGTGGTGGCAGGGGCCTGTGATCCCAGCTACTCCGGAGGCTGAGGCACAAGAATCACTTGAACCTAGGAGGCAGGGATTGCAGTGAGCCAAGATTGCACCACTGCACTCCAGCCTGGGTAATAGAGACAGACTCAGTCTCAAAAAAAAAAAAAAAAAAATCTGCAAGAATGTGCACAGGACTCCCTCTTGAGAGGGGCATTGACAATACATGCAACTGCCAATTAATGGCATCCTTTTTGTTCTGGTTGAGTGTTTAAATGATACGCAGGTATTACTTTTTCAAGTTAATTAAAGGTAAGAGATTAAGGCTGAATTTTACTGCTATCCAAAAGTTAACCCTGTGGCTGCTGTTCTGAGGTTTTGGAAGATCAGGCCCCTAAGGCGAGTTGGGTCAGCCTCAAGGTGAAGGTGTTTGGAAGAGCAGTTTGGTGGCAGCTGGAGAGAGAAGCCAGGTGGGGCAGGTGCGAGCCTGAGTGGGAGGTGATCTGTGTAGACAGCCTTTTTGAGTAGCTTAGTGGTGGAGAGGAGGGAAACTGAAGGTGTTTGAGGAGTGAGGAGACCCGACCGAGCTGTCCCTGGAAGCTGGGTGGGGTCATCATTACTGTCATCTTGTGGGCCAGTCATGAGAGACCTTGTCACATACATAGGCTTCCCTCGTCCCCTGGGAAGCTGGTTGACTTATCAACAGCAGAAGGAGCTGAGCTCTGCATCATTTGTTCTTTTTTTTTTTTTTTTTTGTACTTTAAGTTCTGGGTTACACGTGCAGAACGTATAGGTTTGTTACATAGGTGTACACGTGCCATGGTGGTTTGCTGCACCCATCAACCCGTCACCTACATTAGGTATTTCTCCTAATGCTATCCTTCCCCTAACCCCCACCCTCTGACGGGCCCCGGTGTGTGATGTTCCCCTTCCTGTGTCCATGTGTTCTCATTGTTCGACTCCCACTTATGAGCGACAACATGCAGCGTTTGGTTTTCTGTTTCTGTGTAAGTTTGCTGAGAATGATGGTTTCCAGCTTCATCCATGTCCCTGCAACGAACATGAACTCATCCTTTTTATGGCTGCATAGTATTCCATGGTGTACATGTGCCACATTTTCTCTATCCAGTCTACTGTTGATGGGCATTTGGGTCGCATCATTTGTTCTTAAGGACTCCTCACTTCCTACTTGCAGCTCCTCTCTCCAGGGGTTCAGAAATCATTCCATAGTAGCTGCTAGTTTGTTTTAGAAGCCTCTAGGGGACACCTGTCAGGTCACCAGTCCATAGTTTCCAGAATCTACCATCCCCCACCTAAAAGTACAAAAGCAAATGAATTGAGACGTGTGGTCGTTTCTGGCGTTGGGGCCCCTGTCTCTCTCTCGGTTGTCCGGCATAGATTGCCTGCAGTGTGCTATGAATAGTTTCCAGGTCACGCCCTCAGGGCCTCCCGGCTCCTTCCGCCCGTGCTCGCCTGCTTTTGCTCTGCTTGTTCAAGGCTGTCCTCTCACAGAAAGTGTGGAAGCGAGTCATGTGTTTCCACGCTCCCTGTGGTCAGCTAACTGTCCTTGCTCCACATCTGGCTTTATACATGGCACTCACGTCTTGGGGTTTCTCACGGGCGTCACCCCAGTCTGGAGTTTAGCTCCATGGCCCACCCAACAGGTCCATCTGTCTCCAAGCCTCTTGCCCGCGGATCCTTTTTTATTCTGTCTCTGAAGCCCAGAGCTCACCAGTTCCATACAACCACGTCCATTTCCTCCAGTGCCAGCCCAGTGCCTTTCCCCGCGCCTGGGACTAAGCTGTGCCCCTCGGAGAGCTCGCCGGTGCTTTGAGCCTCATCTCGCAGAGCCTTGGATTCTGGGCTGTCATGCCTTGTCTCCAAGCTTTGGGGACTGTTCTTGTGCCCGCTGCTGGCCTGTGCGGGGTCTTCAGAGAGGGTGAGGCGGCAGAGCCAGGAAAGCCTGCCTGGGAGGAGGGAGGAAGGCAAGAGGAAGGCCTGCCTGGGCTGCGGGATCCTCGGGGTGCCTGCAGGGCAGGGCCAGGGCTGGGCCTGCTCTGCCGCTTCCTGGCTGTGGAAGCTGGGGCAAAGCGCCTGAGTCTCCTCATCCTTAAGCTGGAGATGCGAGTGCGCTTCTTGAGCGCTGGTCGCGAACTTTCCATGTCTGACTCGCGATCCTCGAGTCACCCTGTGCAATAGTTGTCATCCTCAGGCTCAGGTGAAGAAACTCCTCCTCAATACCCACCTTGGAGGGCTGCTGCGGGGTCCTGTGGGCACCTGTTGACGCCTGTACTCTCCTGGAATTCCTCACCCTTCATCTAGCTAGCTCCACAAATATCCTCCATCTCTGGAATCTTCTGGTACAGCCGTTGCCAACCCTTTTGGCACCAGGGACCGGTTTCATGGAAGACAATTTTTCCACAGACGGGGTGGGGGACGTGGTTTCGGGATGATTCAAGCGCATTACTTTTAGCATTGGATTCTCATAAGCAGCAAGCAACCTAGATCCCTCGCATGCGCGGTTCTCAATAGAGTTCTCCTCCTATGAGAATCTAATTCTGCCCCGGATCTAGCAGGAGGCGGAGCTCAGGCGATAACTCTCGCCGCGCACCTGCTGCTGTGTGGCGCCGATCCTAACGGGTCACGGACGGTATCGTGGGACCCCTGTTCTAGCAGATGCACCATAAATGCCTCCCTGCCCTCTGAGACTGAACTAAAAGCAATTGTTCTTCCCATCTCTCCATGTTCCAACGGAGCCACTGAAATCCCTGGGGAGTCCCTGGGAAGTCCGACTGTAAGTGATCCCGAGAGAACTCAGTGCCCCCAACATCTCACCATTCCCGGGGCTGCTGAGACTGGGCTCTTTGCAGAGTTGCAGTCGGGTGACCCTGTGCCTGCCGATCCCGCTCTCCCGAGTCATTCGCCAGCCTTCTTCCTGCAGAAGTCCCCTGATCGCACCCACGGTTGTTTCCCCACCCTGCTCAGGGTGTCCTCCCTGCCCCCCAGTGCCAGCGTCCTTGTGCTCCTACCCCTCCCCTCCTGCCTCCTGTCCTGGCTGCCTCCTAGCTCCTCCTCGCCCACTTAGCCCTCTCCCAGGACGTGGGCTCCTTCCCGCTCTTTCCACGGACTCTGTGTCAGGAAGGGCGGCGGGTGACGTCTCTAACACCCCAGCACCTCTCCAGCCCCCACGGCCCAGTGTCCCGCTCCCACCCTTGCAGCTGCCACCCCCAGTCACTCCTTTCGTGTCCTGAAGGCTTTGGCTCCAACCTCACTAACGTCGTCTCCCTCCAATCCCTGGTGTCATCCTGGTAGCTGCCTAGACCGTCTCCAGCTACCTGTCCATGGCACAGCTCTCCCCTGTCCCCAGAATGTCTCCATCTTTGAAATCCTAACGTCACTGCCCGCTCTCAGGCCTGATTGCCTCCTGTCCAGAGCCTCTCCCTGGTCCTCCTCTGGAACTCTGGCCTCCTTGCTCCCCTGCCAGGATGGCCCAGCTTCCATAGGTGGCAGCCGTCTCACCGTGCCCAGCTGTGACCCATCCTCTCTGCCCTACTCAACCCATAAACAGTGTGTCCATCTTCAGCTTTGAGAGACTGAAGACAGCCACGCCCCCATGGTACCTGTGGTCCCCAGCCTCCCGTGGCTCGGCGTGCCTGAGTCCTGCGGGTCAGCCTTAACGTGTGCTCCTCCGGACCACTTTCCGCCCCCTCCTCTCACCTGAGCCGCCCTCCAGCGCACTCCTCCCCCCCACCTCCCAGGGAAATGGAGGCTGCCGATGGAACTCCCTCGATTTTGAGGCCTCATTCCAACACCCTCACCCGCATCCCCCCACCACCGGGTCTGGTGGTCCTTCTGTCCCAACCTATCCCATCTTCTAACAGCTCCAACGTCACCTGCGGTCCACTCTCAGCAATGGCTCCACCTTAAGAATGTGCGTTGGCCCAAGTGTCTCTGAACTTCAACAAGCAACTCCCTGGACTGGCCTTCTGCAGCCGCTCCCTCTCCTTGTCCCCTCACAGTAGTGCCAACTGTGGCCTGTTCTTGCAGCCCACACCCTGCCCTCTGCAATCTGGCCTCTGAACTCACCATGGGTAATGATCATAAGTCCACATCCAAGGTAGCAGGAGTTGGGGGCAGGCCAAAGATGGGCCACTGTACTGGCTTTTTGGGTTGCTTTTATATTTACTTAGAAATAATGGCTACTGTGTAGGGTGGACCTCACATTTTCCTCAGGATGTGGGCTCCAGCCCTCTCTCCCTCTGCACACAGCAGTACCTGAACACTGTGACTGGTCACAGCCCAGCCCATTGCTTTGTTCTGCTGTTCATCTAGACCCCAATTATTAGACCCCGGGGGGTGTGGTGAAGTCGGGGGGATGAAGGAGCTCTGCTCAGGGGACCTCGGATCAGGCTGCATTTTATAGAACAGCAGAATAATGAGCTACCCAATGTCGTGAACCAGTCCCTCTGCTTTGAGGGCAGGACCCCAGGGCGGGAAGAGCTGTTTGTTAGAATACACCATTACGTTTCTTTTGAAGGATGAGGTCTCACTCTGTTGCCCAGGCTGGAGTGCAGTGAGTGGCTATTCACAGGTGCAACCACGGCACTCTACAGCCTCCAACTCCTGGGCTCAAGCAATCCTCCTGCATCAGCCTCCCAAGTAGCTGGGACTACAGGAGTGAACCTCCATGCCCGGCTCTATGCATTTTTTTTTTTTTTTTTTGAGCCAGAGTCTCGCTCTGTTGCCCAGGCTGGAGTGCAGTGGTGCAATCTCGGCTCACTGCAAGCTCTGCCTCCCGGGTTCATGCCATTCTCCTGCCTCAGCCTCCCGAGTAGCTGGGACTACAGGCACCCGCCACCACGCCGGCTAATTTTTTGTATTTCTATTAGAGATGGGGTTTCACCATGTTTAGCCAGGATGGTCTCGATCTCCTGACCTCGTGATCCGCCTGCCTCGGCCTCCCAAAGTGCTGGGATTACAGGCGTGAGCCACTGCGCCCTGCCTGCATTTTCTTATAACCTGCAGAAGGAGCTGTGTAGACTTAAATATACTAAAAGCAATCTGAAAAGCAACTATTTTGTATTGGTTTTATTTAAATTTTACAGAAACCTGATCAGAGTTAAGTATGTAATTATAAGTACAGTAACAATTTCTACAAAAATGCACATACAATGCCAGAACTCCTTAAAAGCAACTAATATCGTATTTGTGTTTTGCATAAAACATGCATTAATATGTTGGCCAAAATCAATCTCTACAAGAAGAGACAGTTCAATACAGTCGATAAGAAAACTAGTTGTGAACAACAGGTAAAAAAAGAAGTTTCCAGTTAATGTGAAAGAAGGAATAGTACCTTTCATAAAACAAGCCCTTCAGTGCTGAGTTAACTGATCGGTACTATTGTGCTGCATGTAATGTAACGCATCACCTCCAAGACTTGGTCCTGATCGGTCATAGGAAGTAAGGGACTTTCTGGTAGTTACATCAGATATTTGAGAAGATTAAAAGTTTTCCGGACACGATGGTATACTAATAGTGCAACCTTGCAAAAAGGGTTCGAAACATTCTCAGACTTGGAAGAGTTCCCCAGCTTGATAAACAACCTCAAAGACACCCCGAGCCTTTGAACGGAGCCCTCTGCACAAGGCCAGCTCAGGGCTCACCAGCATGTCCTGTGGCCACAAGACCTTCCAGCTCCACATACCACCCTTCGTGAGGATCTGTAATTAGGAGCCTGAGTGCCGAAGAACATGGTTGTGCCATTTCTCTGAGGCTTTGACTTTTTCTAAGGCCTAGTTCATCTCGTCCAGGGATTGGGCACTCGAATGAATACACAGATGCTGGACACATAAGGAGTATTAATATACATGGTGGCCCCACAGCCTGAAATGCTTTTATTAACATACATCAAGGTGTGTCTCCGACTGTCAGGAAAGATCTTGTTCCTCCAGAGGGAGAGAGAACCTGAGGGTTCTCTATGTATCACAAGGCATTTCCTACATAGACTGAGGGGTGTTAAAGAGGTCTCATATCAACTGAAAGGACTTCCCCTCAAATGTGGGGCTCTGTATAACCTTCCATGAGGATCTTCAAAAAAAAAGATCTCATAGTCGTTAGGGAAGTGGCGGTGGACATTAACATTATATACACAAAACTCATCATTTGTGCAGCCTCGGGCCTTGTTTGGAATCTTTTCCACAGTCTGTCTCTTCCAAAACAGGGCTCCTTGCCCTGCTTATTACAAGTAAGCTAAGTCAGGATCTGTTTTCTTTAGCAGATTCAAAGGGGAAAAATAATTTATTGGGATTCTAATAACATTTTCATAACAGAATATCAAAATAGGTCCACTTTTGATATATGCTTATGAATATCCCTGATAATATCAAGAAATCCAGAGGACTTCGTAAACCACCAAGATTTCACAGGGGTGAGACCCGGTCTGTTTTCTAGGCAGCAGAGAAGGGACTAGTATACTGGCAAATGTTCTCCAGGAAGCCCTGTGAGCACTACAGTACTGAAATTCTAATTCTAGTGCCAGTAGAATCATGAACGAAAATTTCACTTGAACTGTATTAGTAAAATTCATAACAAAGGTTTGCTTCCTCAACCCTGTCATCTGTTAATCTCTCCGCCTGTGACAGACATCCAGACCAGAAAACCATCAGTCCTGGCTACTCTGGAGGTTGGGCCTAGAGAAAACAAGCCCCAAGATCCTTTCTAAGCTATGACCAAACCTCAGAAAACAGGGATGTGAAAGAAGGAGCAGACCAGGCTTGAGGAAGCTTTGACCCAAGGCACCACGATCATAGGGGTGAGGGGACCTGTAGAGGTTCTAGGTGACGGGAAGAGAGCCTTCCATGATGCCTGTGGAGGAGGTTCTGGAAGGCAACAGCTCTGTGGCAAAACACACACATCTGGGAGTGAAATAACACATCATTAAACAAGACACCAATTTGCTTTCTCAAAATCAAACTTTTAAAAACTATGCAAATAACCCTGGGTGCACTGGAGTAGGAGTACACTGGAGAAGTCTGTGGAATGAGCTGCATTAGCTGAGTCATAGAGGACGCTGGCTGTGAAGTCAGCATCCACACTGTGGCTACTGCAGCTAAAGAGAATGAAGGGAGCGCGAGGCCTCTCCAAACAGACGAGGACGGAAAGGGGCCAAATGTGAACCACACCTCTTTTATTCCAAGAATGGGAAGTGCATTTTCATTGGCCTGAATGAGAAAGCTTTACACTCCACTCTAGCTGCAGTAATACTGCATCCCGTCCACTCTTCTTCTCTTTTTTGACTGAAACTCTTCAAAGAACTGCTGAATGTCCTCTCTCTTAACAACCTGTTGATGAAAAGCAAAGATTATGAAAGAGAACTAAGTAACAGAATCGCAATACGAGGCCATAGCATTCACAAACAAGTCAAATGATACTGCTAAGAATTATGTTAATGTGCAGTTAATGATAGCATCTCCATTTTCTTTTTTTTTTTGAGATGGAGTGTCACTCTGTCACGCAGGCTGGAGTGCAGTGGCATGATCTCAGCTCACTGCAACCTCCGCCTCCTGGACAAATAATAAGACAAAGGGAAATAAGACAAAGGGAAAATACAAATAAAAAAGCAAACTGGTCTAGGTGCAGTGGTTCACGCCTGTAATTCCAGCACTTTGGGAGGCCGAGGCGAATGGATTGCTGGGGGCCAGGAGTTCAAGAACCAGTCTGGACAACATGGCGAAACCCCGTCTCTACTAAAAACACAAAAATCAGCAGGGCATGGTGGCAGGGGCCTGTAATCCCTGCTACTCAGGAGGTTGAGGCAGGAGAATTGTTGTACCCGGGAGGCGGAGGCCGCAGTGAGCCGAGATTGCGCCACTACGCTCCAGCCTGGGCGACAGAGTGAGACTCCATCTCAAACAAAACAAAAAAAAACAAAACAAAAAGCCAACTGGACAACCTGACAGTCCCTGCCCACCCCAACAGCGAGTCTGCACCAATGGATCCAATCGAAAGCTGTCTAATGCCATCACAGAAACAGGTTTGTTTATTTATTTTTTGAGGCAGGGTCTCCCTCTGCCACCCAGACTGGAGTGGAGTGGTGCAATCACAGTTCACTGCAGCCTCGACCTCCTTGACTCAAGCGAACCTCCCGCCTCAGCCTCCCAAGGAGCTAGGATTACAGGGTGCATGCCATGCCTGGATAATTTTTTTTTTTTTTTTTTTGAGACAGAGTCTCGCTCTGTCGCCCAGGCTGGAGTGCAGTGGCGTGATCTCGGCTCACTGCAAGCTCCACCTCCCGGGTTCACACCATTCTCCTGCCTCAGCCTCCTGAGTAGCTGGGACTACAGGTGCCCGCCACCAAGCCCGGCTAATTTTTTTTTTCTATCTTTAGTAGAGACGGGGTTTCACCGTTAGCCGGGATGGTCTCAATCTCCTGACCTCATGATCCGCCCGCCTCGGCCTCCCAAAGTGCTGGGATTACAGGCGTGAGCCACCGCACCCGGCCTATGCCTGGCTAATTTTTAAATTTTGTGTAGATACGAGGTCTCACTATATTATCCACGCTGGTCTGAAACTTCTGAGCTCAAGTGATCCTCCCGCTTCCTCCCAGAATGCTGGGATTACAGGTGTGAGCCATGACACTCAGCATGTTTATTTTTTAATAAGGTAACACATGCTTACGGTTAGGAAAGAAGGACAGTGAGACAAGGAGAATGAAGGAAAGAGAAAGAAAAATAGAGCACGTGAATGAATTTGAGCAAAAAGGGAAAGAGATAAAAAGAAAGTAAGAAAGAGTGGTATAAAGTGAAAACTTCCCTCTCATTCCCTAGTAAGTGCAGCTAACATACTCAAAATAGCAACTTGGAATAATGCTAACTTGGAATAATTTTCTCAGACCAGTAGCTGATACACCAGTTTTATAAGCACCAACAATAATACTGCTGCTCAACCAGTGAGGAATCCAAACCCCTAACAGATTCAGGATGCAGAGGCTGAACACATCCTGAAATGAGTGCGGCTCAAAATTCTAATGTACTTAGCTAAATGGCACGGGAATTTACACTTAACAAAATGCTAATAAATAGGATACTTGCAAGTTGCAAAATGAAGGATCTGTCCCTACCCTAGATTACAAACATTAGCCACAGAAAGCCCGTAAGTAAAAGGAAATATCTCTAGCAAGGATACTGTAGGAGGAGACCTAACAACACACAAATGGGACTGTGCAGCTTTTGGTTTCTGGGTATCCTCAAATGGTCACAGCTAACGTGCAGAGTAGAAATGCTAGTGAATAAACACTTGGGTTCAATAACAAATCAGTTTTTTAATTTATTTCAGAAAATTTATAGTTTCTAAGTTTATTAATTATTATTGCTTTTTAGAGACAGGGTCTCGCCCTGTCACCCAGGCTGGAGTACAGAAGTGTGATTATAGCTCATTGGAGCCTCAAATTCCTGGGCTCAAGCGATCCTCCGATCTCAGCCTCCCAAGTAGCTGGGACCACAGGCACACGTCACCATGCCTGCCTAATTTTTTTTTGTAGAGGCAGGGTCTCATCATCTTGCCCAGGCTAGTCTTGAATTCCTGGGCTCAAGCAATCCTCCCACCTTAGCTTCCCAAAGTGCTGGGATTCCAGACATGAGACACTGCACCCAATCTAAGTGGGTTTTTTTTGTTTTGTTAGATACAAACATTAAATAAAAGGCAGCCCATCATCTAAGAACAGCTAGAACTTATTAACATTATCCCTATGGACAAATACAACCAAAGCAGATAAGCTTTATGGCAACCTGAGGTTTTGTTTCTTTTTCTGTGAAGATCTGGTTAGTAATGTCATGGAACAAACAACAAAAATACCACATTTTTCTGACCTTTTAAATTATCTGGTCAGATAAAAAATTCTCTCCTAAAGACTCCTAATGAGTGACGCTAGTGATAACAAGGACCTGGATGCTGAAGAGACCTGTGAAGACTTTGAGTAAAAGTCTCCAATGTGCATGAAAAAGAACATGCCTAACTTTTTTCTTTTATGTAATTTTAAGTATATGTTTGTGATAAAATTAATAAAGAAAACCAACCACAAAAGAGTGGAGGTGCAACAGCACCAGCATCAAGAGGGCACGCCTGCACACTATTTGAAACACCTCGAATGTCCATTGACAGTTCAGAGGTTACCACACTGAGGCAGAGTGCCCCATTACACCCGTGAACATTCTTAGTTCTAACACCAAAGAAGCTTGAGTCTGTATTAACCAGAGGATAGTCTCTGCAACAGAAACAAGAATAACTACATTAAGTTTTAAGAACTGTAGGGAAGGCCAGGCGCGGTGGCTCATGCCTGTAATCCCAGCACTTTGGGAGGCCAAGGCTGGCGGATCACGAGGTCAGGAAATGGAGACCATCCTGGCTAACACCCCATCTGTACTAAAAATACAAAAAATTAGCCTGGCGTGGTGGCAGGCGCCTGTAGTCCAGCTACTTGGGAGGCTGAGGCAGGAGAATGGCATGAACCTGGGAGGCAGAGGTTGCAGTGAGCCGAGATCACGCCACTGCCCTCCAACCTAGGCGACAGAGCAAGACTCCGTCTCAAAAAAAAAAAAAAAAAAGAACTGTAAGGAGGTAGGAATTGTTCCCAGTGATAGTGATGAGCAGTCTCTAAAAACTGAGAAAACCATTTAGGAGAAGGCTCTTTTAACTTTACAATTCATTTTGCAGAAAGGCAGCAGGCAGCACTGTGACCCTGTCCAGAAATTCAGGCAGTTAAATGTTCTTCCCACATTTATGACAAAGAAAAAAACGACCTAGCCTTTTGCGGGTGGTGGCGAGTGTGGAGAGGACTCCATGAAGGCCTCGGGCACACTGAGAGTACAAGGTGGTGGGTTGCTGCCTGCCCACCCCCAAATACCACACACCGCCCCTCTACCGCATGCGAATCTTTGCGCCTAATCATGTCGTCGCCAAATCCCGCTTCTGGTACTTCCTATCTCAGTTAAAGAAGATGAAGAAATCTTCAGGGGAGATTGTCTACTGTGGGCAGGTGTTTGAGAAGTCCCCACTGCGGGTCAAGAACTTTGGCATCTGGCTGAGCTATGACTCCCGGAGCGACACCCACAACATGTACCGGGAATACCGGGACCTGACCACCACGGGCGCTGTTACCCAGTGCTACCGAGACACCTATGGGCGCCCGGGCCATTCCATCGAGATCCTGAAGGTGGAGGAGATCGCAGCCAGCAAGTGCCGCCGGCCAGCTGGCCGGCCATCAAGTAGTTCCACGACTCTAAGATCAAGTTTCCCGCTGCCCCACCGAGTCCTGCCCATCAGCACAAGCCACACTTCACCACCAAGAGGCCCAAAACCTTCTTCTAGGGGCAAGGCCCTCGCCTGGGTGTGCCCCAAATAAACTCAGGAACGCCCCCCACCCCAAAAAAGAAAAAAAAGGAAAAAACGACCTGAAGTAGGAAGACAGAGATGACATCTAAGAAAGCAGGGCTCAAGCCAGCCTCCCGAGTAGCTGGAACTACAGGTACAAGCCACCATGCCCAGTTCTTTTTTTTTTTTGAGATGGAGTCTTGCTCTTCACCCAGGCTGGAGTGCCTAATCATGTCGTCACAATCTTGGCTCACTGCAACCTCCACCTACCGAGTTCAAGCGATTCTCCTGCCTCAGCCTCAGAGTAGCTGGGATTACAGGCACCTGCCCTCATACCCAGCTAATTTGTGTATTTTTGTAGAGACAAGGTTTCACCATGTCGGCCAGGCTGGTCTTGAACTCCTGACCTCAGGTGATCCACCGACCTCAACCTCCTACAGCGCTAGGATTAAGGCGTGAGCCACTGCACCCAGCCACCATGCCCAGTTTCTAGTCTAAACTATGGAACTTAGAATTCCAGGAAATGGATCTGGTGTTCATTTTTCCTGCCCAGTCATTTTCCCCTCCCCCTCCCAAAGATCCATGCTTCAAGGTCAGGATCAGCAGAATCAGTACTGCGGATTCCTTCCAATGACCTTCTGCTAAGCTACAAGTACTCTCTCAGAGGCTGTGGGACTGCGCCCTCCCATCATTCCTCCTAGCTTAGCTGGGGTTGGCAAGGACTCCCAATGTAACTCTGATGTTTCACTACCTCTTATTCATTTCCCTTAGCCTGCCAATTTGCTCAAAACAGTCCCTGAATTCAACTCTCAAGTACCCACTTAAGTCGCAGTCATTTTTTTTTTTTTTTTTTGAGATAGGGTCTTGCTCTGTCGCCCAGGCTGGAGTGCAGTGGCGTGATCTCGGCTCAGTACAACCTCCGCCTCCTGGGTTCGAGTGAGTCTCCTGCCTTAGCCTCCCGAGTAGCTGGGACTACAGGTGCCCGTCACCACGCCCGGCTAATTTTTGTATTTTTAGTAGAGATGGGGTTTCACCATATTGGCCAGGCTGGTCTTGAACTCCTGACCTTGTGATCCACCCACCTCGGCCTCCCAAAGTACTGGGATTACAGGTGTGAGCCACCGCACCCTGCCAATCACAGTCATTTTTAATCATCAAAGGAAATAAACCCTTCATTCAAAACTTACAGGGCTATGATTAGAATTCTTTAACTCAACATACCGTGCCTTCATCAGCAAATCTCTTGAGATAGTCTTTAAGTTCAGTCTTCAAATCATTGTATTCTAAATCAAAACCACAAAAGTATTTAAGTTTAGATAAACCATTTGCTTTCAAAAACAAAATATTCTTTGCCATTGACACCTAAGTCTGTTAATAATGTAGTATAAATAAAAATTTTCTTAAGTGAAAGCTGCATAGAAGCTCATTCCCAAATTATCTGTACTTCCACCATGTTGATATGAGACCCTTTTTCATTAAAAAATAAAAAGCAAAATTTTTTAAAAAGCACAAAAAGCAGAGATATCTAATCCCATAAAGATTAAGAATTTTTAAAAGGGCTTCCTATTTCTCTGGAATTCTGGTAGCTGAAATAATCTTGGACTTGTTGAATATTTAATTTAATTTAATTTAATTTAATTTATATTTTGAGATGGAGTCTCACTCTGTCACCCAGGCTGGAATACAGTGGCACGATCTCGGCTCCCTGCAACCTCCGCCTCCCGAGTAGCTGGGACTACAGGCACATGCCACCATGCCTGGCTACTTTTTTGTATTTTTAGTAGAGACAGGGTTTCACCACGTCAGCCAGGCTGGTCTTGAACTCCTGACCTCAGGTGATCCACCTGCCTTGGCCTTCCAAAATGCTGGAATTACAGGCATGAGCCATCGCGCCCAGCCCAAATAAACTGACTCACTTAACAGTTTATATTATGTACAAGGCACCTTGAGGACTACAAATATCTTTTAGGTGCATCCTCTATCCTTGAAAAGTTTTTACTCTAATAAAGGCAAAAAGAAATTAATAGTTATAAATAAAAGACAAGGCCAGGTGCAGTGGCTTGCACCTGTAATCCCAGCGCTTTGGGAGGCTGAGGCAGGTGGATCACCTCAGCTCAGTTCGAGACCAGCTTGGGTGACACGGTGAAACTCTGACTCTATTAAAAATACAAAAATTAGTGGGGACCAGGCATGGTGGCTCATGCCTGTAATCCCAGTACTTTGCAGGTAGATCACCTGAGGTCAGAAGTTCAAAACCAGCTTAGCCCACATGGTGAAACCTTGTCTCTACTAAAAATACAAAGTAAATTAGCCAAGCATGGTGGCAGGTGCCTGTAATCCCAGCTACTTGGGAGGCTGAGGCAGGAGAATCACTTGAACCGGGAGGCGGAGGTTGCAGTGAGCCGAGATCACGCCACTGCACTCCAGCCTGGGTGACAGAGTGAGACTCCATCTCAAAAAAAAAAAATTAGGGGGGCACAGTGGCATGCATCTGTGGTCGCAGCTACTTGAGAGGTTGAGGCAGGAGAATCACTTGAGCCTGGGCAGCAGAGGTTGCAGTGAGCCGAGAATGCATCATTGCACTCCAGCCTGGGCAACAGAGCAAGACCCTGTCTCAAAATAAATAGATAAATAATAAAAGACAGAAATGACTGATGCCATAAAAGGCACATAAAAGTGGTGGCATCCAAGTGGAAATGGCTGGGATAGAAATCACTGAAATAAGTTTGGCCTGCTGCATCTGGGTGGTAGTGGGGGGATGTAAAAGCCTTCAATCAAGGGTTTGGGGGTATTTTCTCCTCTAGTGGTTTCCTGTGAACCACTGAAGCAACCTCAAGAACTGTCAAAATGGTGACATGCCTTGCTCAAAAACATGACACATAATGTCCAAAAAATTGTTTCAATGGATGGAAAATTTGCATTCATCCATCTACCCTTAATCAGAATAGCATATGTTGTGGTTTCTCAAGCATGTAATTATTCTAGCATGTAACTCTGATTCAATGGTAAAAGCAGCTGAATACCCACCAATATGAAAATCAAGCAATGGTTTACAATTCAAAATTTTAATTTTTTGTATTAGATTAAAAATACATGTGTTTACTGCCCCCTTTATATTTTTTTACATAGTGAAGGAAACTGAATTTTCACACACACACAGTATTTACCACAAATGAGTTCCACTTGCTGGACTCTATTCATGCTGCTAAGGGTATCCATTAGGGGATCGCTCCTGTCAGTAGCCTGGGCAATCTTGCCTTTGTTTTCATAAGCCAGAACTGTGTCGTATTCATCTGTCAGGAACAAGACATCTAGATCTCCATACATTTTCTTTAAGAAAAAAAAAAAAAAGAAAGTTTCCCCATTAGAACTGTTTATCACTCTCAGAAAGTCAATTTCATGAGAATCACTAAAAATGTAATTTTTTTATATTAAGACCTAGAAAAACTGGAGCCTCTTAACACAGAATTGCTAGAAAGATTTATTCTTTTTGCCTAAATTTCTTTCAGAAATCTCCCAATTTCCCAGATGTCATATGGTCTATGGGATCTTTATTTAAAAACTATTGATTTACTGTAACTTTCTTTTTTTTTTTTTGAGATGGAGTTTCACTCTTGTTGCCCAGGCTGGAGTGCAATGGCGCAATCTCGACTCATTGCAACCTCCGCCTTCCAGGTTCAAGTGATTCTCCTGCCTTGGGCTCCCAAGGAGCTGGGATTACAGGCATGTACTACCACGCCCAGCTAATTTTGTATTTTTAGTACAGACAGGATTTCACCATGTTGGTCAGGCTGGTCTCGAACTGCTGACCTCAGGTGATCACCTAACTTGGCTTCCCAGAGTGCTGGGATTACAGGCATTGAGCCAAAGCGCCTGGCCAATTGACTGTAACTTTCAACCAGTGTTTCCAAGCAACTTTTTGATATAACAAAGATAAGTAAACTAAAATCAAAATAAGTAAATTTAAAATACTGCATAATTATCCATTTCTTCCACAAACATTCCAACTGTAAGCACTATGTCATAAATTTGCTTAATGTAAAAATTTTGAGGGTCTCCTAAACATTAATTCTGTAAATATATTGTTCAGGTGTTCTTTTTATTTTCCTTTCTTCCTTTAGTATAAAAATTGAATTTTTTCCCCAGGTGTTCTTATTTTGGGGCACCAGTACACAAAACATGCTAACACTGAACTCAATCAGATACTTTACCATACAGTCTTTGCAGGTACACAACTTGCTACGCCAGTTCAGGGGCCAATAGGTGGCAGTGTCTTTCTTTATAAACTGCTTAGCTTTAAGCTCCTGAAGTTTGCAGCCAGATTTTGATTCTGCGTTGAGGCTTTCATTCTTAAACACTGTCTGAAATAAAATTAAGTTTTGAAGCATGTTTTTTAAACTACCATAGTTTTCACAGTTTAGATTTTGTAAAGAGATTTCTTTAGGCAAAGGATAAAATTGAAATCCAAAGCCATAAGTTTACAGAATTAATTCTGCTTCAGTTTTCTTTTTTTTTTTTTTTGAGACAGAATCTCGTTCTGTCGCCCAGGCTAGAGTGCAGTGGCATGATCTCGGATCACTGTAACCTCTGCCTCCCGGGTTCAAGCAATTCTCCTGCCTCAGCCTCCTGAGTAGCTGGGATTACAGGCATGTGCCACCATGCCCGGCTAGTTTTTGTAATTTTAGTAGAGATGAGGTTTAACCATGTTGCCAAGGCTGGTCTCAAACCCGTGACCTCAGGTGATCTGCCACCTCAGCCTCCCAAAGTGCTGGGATTACGGGCATGAGCCACTGCGCCTGGCCCAGTCTTATTTCTTGATGGCTCGTATTTCACACATTACCTGGAGATCAGATTCAGAACTAGAGCCGGCACATGGTTCACTGTTCTGCTCTACTTTAACCTCCCGAACATCATCCTTTCCCTGTTCTGGAACATCCTCTTTGAGGGTACTATCTTGATGCTCTCCATTTTCAGGTTTGATAACTTCCTGATCACCTATTCCATCAATGTTCTGCACCAATCCATCATCCTCAGTGGATATTTTGGTTACTGTGGGTTCAAAGAAAAAGAAAAACACACACACATATATCCACTGACCTAACAGACAATAAAATCCCAACAGACAATAAAATCACTTATTCTATTATTATTATTATTTTTTTTTACAGACAGAGTCTCACTCTGTCGCCCACGCTGGAGTGCAGTGGCATGGTCTTGACTCACTACAACCTCTGTCTCCCAAGTTCAAGCAATTCTCATGCCTCAGCCACCCAAGTAGCTGGGACTACAGGTGTGTGCCACCATGACTGGCTAATTTTTTGTATTTTTAGTAGAGACGGGGTTTTGCCATGTTGGCCAGGCTGGTCTCGAACTCCTGATGTCAAGCGATCTGCCTGCCTCAGCCTCCCAAAGTGCTGGGATTACAGGTGTGAGCCACCACATCAGGCATAAAATAGCTTTTGCTATTTTTTTTTTTTTTTTTTGAGATGAAGTTTCGCTCTTGTTGCCCAGGCTGGAGTGCAATGGTGCTATCCTGGCTCACTGCAACCTCCACCTCCTGGGTTCAGGCAATTCTCCTGCCTCAGCCCCCTGAGTAGCTGGGATTACAGGCATGCGCCACCATGCCTGGCTATTTTTTATTTTTAGTAGAGACAGGGTTGCTCCATGTTGGTCAGGCTGGTCTTGAACTCCTGACCTCAGGTGATTCACCTGCCTCGGCCTCCCAAAGTGCTGGGATTACAGGCGTGAGCCACCACATCTGACCTAAAATCGCTTTTTCTGATATTAAAATATTTCAGAATCTGGAAAAAGAGATTAGTCCACCGTAGTCTCCGAAATACTGAGAAAGAAAATACCAACACTTCTTTAGGTTATGTCTGCCTAACTCAAATAGTTCAAATAATGAAACAGTTTATTTGAAAATATCAATCACTGCTTAAGCACTTTACACATAAAGGAGAAAATATTGTACTGTACTTGTTAGAGACAGAATAATACAAGAAGCAGGAGAAAGAGACTGAATCATAAACACAGACAGAAGGGTAATTTTTTAAAAACAGCTTTTCTTTATGGGAGGAAGAAATAAAAAAATGATGGGTGTAGTGGCAGATATACTCTTAGAGAAGAGAAACGATAGGGGAGCTCACATTGGATGCCAGCATTTCAACATAATAGGAGATGAAGCCATCTGCTGATGCGAGAGGAAATGAACGGAGAGGCAGGAGATCAATTTAAAAAACCCAATTAAGCTGGGTATGGTGGCTCACACCTGTAATCACAGCACTCTGGGAGGCCAAGGTGGGTGGATCACCTGAAGTCAGGAGTTTGAGACCAGCCTGGCCAACATGGTGAAACCCCTTCTCTACTAAAAATAGAAGAATTCGCTAGGCATGCTGGCGCATGCCTGTAATCCCAGCTACTTGGGAGGCTGAGGCAGGAGAACTGCCTGAACCCAGGAGGCATAGGTTACAGTGAGCAGAGATTGTGCCACTGCACTCCAGCCTGGGCAACAGAGCAAGATTCCGTCTTTAAAAAAAAAAAAACCCAACGAATGAGAACTACACATAGATAGGTTCAGCATCTGTGGACAGTGAGAGAGATCACTGGAAAGGGTATGAACAGAAAGGGAGCAGCACTTAAGAACTCTGAGGCAAACTGGCTGGGAGTGGTGGGCTCATGCCTGTAATCCCAGCACTTTGGGAGACCGAGGCGGGCGGATCACTTGACATCAGGAGTTTGAGACCAGCCTGGCCAACATGGTAAAGCCTTGTCTCTACTAAAAATACAAAAATTTGCCAGGTGTGGTAGCATGTGCTTGTAGTCCCAGCTACTCTGGAAGCCGCGTCACAAGAATCGCTTGAACCCAGGAGGCGAGGTTGAGGTGAGCTGAGATAGCACCACTGTACTCCAGCCTGGATAACACAGTGAGACTCTGTCTCAAAAAAAAAAAAAAAAAAGACAGAAAAACAAAAGAACTCTAAGGCAAATCTAAAGTGTAGGATGAGATCGGAGGTATGGCTATGCTGCTCGTGGTTTGTATGGTGAATTGGTCTCTAAAGATGAGAAGGGCAAGAAATTATGAAGCCTAAGCAGCAGATACTACAAGTAACTGCCACCTTAAAAATAAATTAAGAAACATATACAGCATTACCAATAAGATAGTTAATGCCTCAGGACAGTTCATTAATTAGTTGTTTTGATTTAATTTCTTAGTGTATAATAAAAGCACCAGATAGGCTGGGCATGGTGGCTCATGCCTGTAATCCCAGCACTCTGAGAAGCCAAAATGAGTGGATCACTTGAGCTCAGGAGTTCAAGACCAGCCTGGGCAACATGGAGAAACATTGTCTCTAGAGAAAATACAAAATTAGCGGGGCATGGTAGTGTGTGCCTGTAGTCCACTTTTATAAGGGCACTAATCCCATTCATGAGGGCTCTGACTTATAAAAGAGGCCCAAGCGAGCTTGTTTGCCCCTTTTAACAGGTACAGACACATAGAAGAATCCGTCTATGAGGAATGCGCCCTCAACCAAACACTGACTCTGTGGGCATCTGAATTTTGGACTTCCCAGTCTCCAGAACTGTGAGAAATATCTGTCTATTGTTTATAAATTACCCAGCCTAAGGTATTTTGTTCTAGCACCCCAGACAGACTAAGACACCACCTCCTCTCCAACCGATACCATGTGTTATAATTACCAACTTATTTCAGTTCTATTTATCTTTCAAAATCCCATTCAAAAAATGCCTCCTCCATTTTCTCTAACTGTGGTCTCATCAATACTCTGCATCATATCATTTAAGTATAAATTTGTTTTTGGTAGTATCCCAACAAATCTATGCACCTTGTGAAGAAAGAACACATACTATTTTTTTTTTTTTTTTTGAGGATGGAGTCTTGTTCTGTTGCCCAGGCTGGAGTGCAGTGGCATGATCTCAGCTCACTGCAACCTTTACCTCCTGGGTTCGAGCAATTCTACTGCCTCAGCCTCTGGAGTAGCTGGGATTATAGGTAAGTGCCGTGACGCCCGGCTAATTTTTGTATTTTTAGTAGAGATGGGGTTTCGCCATGTTGGCCAGGCTGGTCTGGAACTCCTGACCTCAGGTGATCCACCTGTCTTGGCCTCCCAAAGTGCTGGGATTACAGGCATGAGCCACTATGCCTGGCCAGAACATAACTATTTTATAACCACAGAACCCAATTAAAAATAGTTGCTAAAAATTCTGAATTGAACATACGAATTTCACAAGCACAAGTTTGTGGCACACCAACTTCACAAAGATACCTACCTGCCAATTGTGCAGCATAAGCCCACAAAAAAGAACAACGTTTCATGCAGGCCTGGCATACCATCTCCTGAAAATCTCCACTCTCAGGGGGAATGGCACCAAGATGCTGTGAATATAGAACACCAAAAATTTTCTTGTGATTGCCAAATTGTCCAAAATGCCCATTATTTTATAAATACTGTAATAACACACTGATCATATCATTAGAATTTATTTTTAGAAGACTAATTATAATGTAAAATATAACCTTTATCTTTTTGTGATGACAATGGTTTCAAAAGGTGGAACATTTTCCTTACCCTTCCATGGAACCAGTCTTCACAGACTACGCACTGGATCATCTCATCTGGAATCTAACAGAGAAAAGCAGTTTGTTAAGGATTACACTGAATTCGGGAACATGGAAATACCTGGCACACAGTAAAATAAGATACTAAATATTTGTTCTACATGAACTGGTGTTCCAAAGGGTTACATATGAGATAAGCACTTTACAATCTCAAGGCTCTTCACATCAGTTACTTAATATCTGATTCTCACAAAACTGTGTAGACAGGGAGGGCATTCCCATTTTATACAAAACTCAGGTCCAGGCAAGTAATGTGAATGGACCAATGCAGACAGTGACAACTGGGACTTTTTACCACACCATCCGTTAATACAACACTCAGTTGTATTACTGTATAAGGATGTTCACTCCAGCCTTCTTTATAATATTAAAAAATTAGACAATGCCTTTCTGCTGCAGAAGAATCATCCTGCCAAGTACACTGAAAAGTAAATGTTATGAAAAACCTCTTGATAGATAACTCCCCAAATTTGAATAAATTAAATAATTAAATGCTGGCCCTAGGAAAATAATATACCAAAGGACATAGACCATTTTGGGGATGATTTTCTTTTATTCCCAGGCTCTCATAGCTGTTAATTAACATCCCATTGTTGTTCTGTCCTTTTCCTATTGTAGGCTTCTTAAAGGGAAAAAAAAAAAAGCACATATTGTGGAACAGGAGGAGCTGTAACACTTTATCACATGCCTTAAAATACCCAGTTTTGGCCGGGCGTGGTGGCTCACGCCTGTAATCCCAGCACTTTGGAAGGCCAAGGTAGGCAGATCGCCTGAGGTCAGAAGTTTGAGACCAGCCTGGCCAACATGGTGAAATCCTGTCTCTACTAAAAATACACAAATTAGCCGGGCATGGTGGCGAATGCCTGTAATCCCAGCTACTCAGGAGGCTGAGGCAGGAGAATCGCTTGAACCCGGGAGGCAGAGGTTGCAGTGAGCTGAGATCGCGCTACTGTACTCCAGCCTGGGTGACAGAGCGAGACTCCGTCTTAAAAAAAAGAAAACAAAAATCCAGTTTTAAGGTTTTATTTTTGTTAACTCAAAGAGACTTTCAATCTGTCCCTCTATATAATTTGGTTCAATAATTATAGTTCCAACGCAATTAGAAAGCAAGGAAGAAGGCAGAAGACTAATATCTCTATAAGACAAAAAGTACTCTTTCAAATCGGTAAATACCCAGACAAAACCCAAACCAATCAAAACATGGGCTGAGGATATGAAAAGACAATTCAGAGAGAAGGTTATTATGGATGTCCAATGAACTTATGAAAAGATGCATAACCTCACTTATCATCAGGGAAAGAAAAAAAAATTTAAGATACTATTCTTCGGCTGGGCGCAGTGGCTCACGCCTGTAATCCCAGCACTTTGGGAGGCCGAGGAGGGCAGATCATGAGGTCAGGAGATCGAGACCATCCTGGCTAACATGGTGAAACACTGTCTCTACTAAAATTACAAAAAATTAGCCAGGCGTAGTGGCAGGCGCCTGTAGTCCCAGCTACTCGGGAGGCTGAGGCAGGAGAATGGCATGAACCCGGGAGGCGGAACTTGCAGTGAGCCGAGATCGCGCCACTGCATTCCAGCCTGGGTGACAGAGGGAGACTCTGTCTCAAAAACAAACAAACAAAAAAAAACAAAAACAAACAAACAAAAAAGATACTATTCTTCATTTATCAGAATGGCAAAATTTTCAAGAACTGGTAATATGCAGGGTTGACAAAAGTGTTGGGGAAAAAACACTATCATATACTGTTGCTGGTACAACTTTTTTGGCAGATATGATCACAATTTTATTTTATTATTTATTATGATTATTATTTTTTGAGACAGGGTCTCGCTCTGTCACCCAGGCTGGAGTGCAGTGCCGCAATCCCTGCTTAGTGCAACCTCTGCCCCATGGGTTCAAGTGATTCTTGTGTCTCAGCCTCCCGCGTAGCCAGGACTACAGGCATAAGCCACAGTGCCCGGCCAATCACAATTTTAAATGCCACAAATACACTTTGATCCATTAATTCTACCGATCCATTCTACATAAATACTTGGAGTATACTCAGCTGTACTACTGTATAAGGATGTTTACTCTAGCTTTATAATATTGAAAAATTACACAATGCCATTCTGCTGTAGAATAACAATTAGGTTGACTAACTTACGGCATATGAAGTTATAGGATACTCTGCAGCAGTTAGAACGGGGTAAGTGTTTTGTTGACATGAAAGAATGTCTATGATATACTGGTAAATGAGAAAAGCCAGCTGCAGAAGTGAGTGTACAGAATTTTCACTTCTGTTAATAGAAAGGAAACTACACATTGAAACACACATTCACTCAAACTCTTCTCTGTGCACAGAAAAAGGCCTAAAAATATACACACCAAAAGTGTTAACAGTGGTTATGCCTGGGAGGTAAGAGGTGCAGAAGTGAGGAAGAACTCGTTTTGAATTTTGCATATACTTCTTATTGACGTTTTTAAGAGGATGCTGTTTGTATACCCCATTTTTTCCATAAAGAGACAAAAGAAGTCGAAGGTCATTTCTTAGAAAGTGTTTGGGGGCTGGGGGAGGCAGTCAGGGAAGGAGAAGAAGGGAAGAAGCTCTGGCTTTGGGAAAGTCCTCCCCAATATTTCATTCTTATGATGTAAAAATGAAAAGAATGGTTGAGATGTGCACCAATTATAGATCCAACCCAGATTCATAAGAAAAGATAAATCTAGAGCCCTTTCACCATCCCACACTGCCTCTTGAAGAGCCAGAGGCTCGGATATGACAAGCAGTTGAGGAATCAAGGCTAGAGGGGAAACACTCCCAGGTTTAACTTCCAATTCTCTTACCTCGTCTTCAGGATCAGGATATGGTCTCTTGCAAATGCAGTACAATCCAAAAAAGTTGTCATTGTACTTATTGCCAGAATTTACCTTTGCTTTGTCCTGAAATATAATATTGATTTCAATAATAATATGGTCTAATTTTAACTATAATTTCACACATTATAAAATTTATGCATTCAATACATTTCCACATTATTTCCCCCAAGAGGCTGATCTTTAATTTTCAAAGTAGGAAAAAAAAAAACCTCACTACTACTAAAGGGATACTTTTTTCAGGATACAGGGAAAAAATAAATTTTTTTGGTTTTTTTTTTGTGGTAATTAGGAGAAATTAAATACACCTATTCAATAAAATGGAGATAAAAGTCAATCATAAATATTAATTATCAACCTATGTGAACTGATACTGGCCTGGAATTTCAAGGTACTTCTTTTTTCTTTTTGATAGAGATGGGGACTCACTATAATGCCCAGGCTGGTCTGGGTTCAAGCCATTCTCCCACCTAGGCCTCCCAAAGTGTTGGGATTACAGGTGTGAGCCACCATGCCCGGGCTTATTTATTGGTTTTTCTTTTTCTTTTTTTTTGAGATGGAGTCTCGCTCTGTCACCCAGGCTGGAGTGCGGTGGCACAATCTCAGGTAACTGCAACCTCTGCCTCCTGGGTTCAAGCGATTCTCCTGCCTCAGCCTCCCAAGTAGCTGGGATTACAAGCACGCACCACCATGCCCAGATAATTTTTTGTATTTTTAGTAGAGGGGGGGTTTCACCATGATGGCCAAGCTGGTTTTGAACTCCTGACCTCAAGTGATCCGCCCGCCTTGGCCTCCCAAAGTGCTAGGATTACAGGTGTGAGCCACCGTGTCCAGCCTATTTATTGTTTTTGTTTGTTTGTTTTGAGATGGAGTCTTGCTCTGTTGCCAGCTGGAGTGCAGTGGTGCAATCTCAGCTCACTGCAACCTCCGCCTCCTGGGTTCAAGCAATTCTCCTGTCTCAGCTTCCCAAGTAGCTGACCGAGTAGGTGACTGGGTGCCACCATGCCCAGCTAATTTTTGTATTTTTAGTAGAGACAGGGTTTCACCATGTTGGCCAGGATGGTCTCGATCTCTTGACCCTATTTATTGTTTTTAAGTCATATCTGCTACTTTAAAAGCCTCAGAGAATAAGTACAACCAATATAATTAAACCTGAATTACTTTCAAGTACATCTCTCTCCCAAACCTTTCATATTAATTACCATCTATCTTGTAGGCTCTCAACAGTTTATATAGTTTTTCTAACAAAGTAAAAAATGAAATGGCCATCTGCAAAGAATAGGCATAAGAACTTCTTTTTTTGGAAAATACAGGTATTTGTTTTTTACCCACTCTGGCAAACATTAACCTCAGCTGCTCTAACTGCATTTATAGTTACAGTGCTTACTTACAGGAAGTAATTTGCATTCCAAATTTTTAAACTTGCTGTTTCCACAATCACAACGAAAATTTCTGAAAAAAGGAGGAAATAACAATTTTATTTTTCTTTTTACAAAAATCCAATTTAAAATTTCTTCAAGCATTCAAGCACATAATAAGACTTCACAATTCTGGAAATTAATAGGTACAAAAGCAAATATTTATATCACATACAAACACACAAGTAAAACGATGGCAGAGAAAGATAAGTGGTTTGAGTTTGTACCATATTATGTTTTTAAAGACTCTAGAAACAACTCTCTCCAATTATATAAAATAATTACGTTAAATTTCATTAGTGCTGGGTGAGGTGGCTCACACCTGTAATCCCAGCACTTTGGGAGGCCGAGGCGGGCGGATCACGAGGTCAGGAGATGGAGACCATCCTGGCTAACACGGTGAAACCCCATCTCTACTAAAAATACAAAAGATTAGCCGGGCGTGGTGGTGGGTGCCTTTAATCCCAGCTATTTGGGAGGCTGAGGCAGGAGAATGGCGTGAACCCAGGAGGCGGAGCTTGCAGTGAGCCTAGATCACATCACTGCACTCCAGCCTGGGTGACAGAGCAAGACTCTGTCTCAAAAAAAATAAAATAAAATAAAATAAAAAATAAATAAATTTCATTAGTGTACAACTGCTTTGCATGAAAAAACAAGATTAGGAAAAAGTGTAGATGGGAAAGAATCTATACTTCAAAAGCAGTTAGTAACAATCTCTGACTATGTTTACCTTTTTGTGTATAGCTCAAATAGTTTGTGACTTCCATGACATTCATAACTGCAAGCTAAACAAATTCCTGCTGGTTCTTCTCCCTCTGGGGTGCAGGTACTACAGGCATATAGTGCTTGTCTCTTTACTGAGCCCTGAAAGCCCCCAAAATGGAAAAGAGAATTAATGTAGTAGCATGGTTTACCTAATACCCACACTAGGAACTGAAAAATAATTAAAATCAGATTATCTGTGGTCAAAATCTTTCTGTAAAAACCATTAAGACTAAAAAGTTTACACAACAGAGCATCAACCAAAACACAGTTGCGTTGCATGTTTCATTTTTATACTAGTGCTTTTTTCATGCAAGCACTTTTTTCTTTCTTCCTAATTTATTTATTTTTTGCAGAGATGAGGTCTTGCTATGTTGCCCAGGCTGGTCTCAAACTCCTGGGCTCAAGCAATTCTCTGCCTTGGCCTTCCAAAGTGTTGGGATTACAAGCATTAGCCATGACACAAGGCAGCACTTCTTTCTTTAAGTTATAGGAAGTCTGAATTTGTCAATCAGCTGTGAATAAATGGATCTGTTTAATCATTTTAATATGTGAAAACACAGGAGCATATGTATAGGTTTATGTAAGTAATATCACACTTTCATCCTGGAAAATGTTTGTAAATCCACCAAAGAAAGAATCAACACATGCAAAGAATTCCTTTGATTGTTAGGAGATGCATGCTGAAGTATTTAGAGGTATAGTGTCATCATGTCTGCAACTTATTTTTAAATAGTTCAAAATTTTAAAACAGCAAATTTTAAGTAGAAAAGGAGATAAAACAAATGTGACAAAATGTTAAAAAGTGAATATGTAGGCTGGGCATGGTGGCTCATGCCTGTAATCCCAGCATTTTGGGAGGCCAAGGTGGGCAGATCACCTGAGGTCAGGAGTTCAAGACCAACCTGGTCAACGTGGTGAAAACCTCATCTCTAGAACACTCCATCTACTAAAAATACAAAAATTAGCTGGGCATGATGGCGGGCACCTGTTATCCCAGCTACTCGGGAGGCTGAGACAGGAGAATCGCTTGAACCCAGGAGGTGGAGGTTGCAGTGAGCGGAGATCATGACATTGCACCCCAGCCTGGGTGGCAAGAGTGAAATTCCATCTCAAAAAAAAAAAAAAGTGAATATGTATAATAGGTATAGTTACCTTCCTCTAGGAAGGAGGCTTCCGGGATGCCAGTAAGGTTCTATTTCTTTTTCTTTTTTTTTTAAAGTTCTATTCCAGTAAGCCTTTTGCACTCCTAATGTTCTATTTGTTGATCTGGGTTGTGGGAACACGCACACTTTCCTTTCAATCTGGGTACATGATTTGTGCAAATTTCCATATTTTTTTACCACAATTAAAAGAAAATATTAAGGAATCCATTTTATAAAGGTAACTACACTTCAAAAATAGTTTACATATAGACTTATAACATTTTTTCCTTTTTTTTTTTTTTTAAGGAAAGCAGGGGAAAAATTGTTTTAGTGGTGACCAAAGGTTTTAAAATACCTGGGGCCATGTCTGGATACCAGGTTTATTCAACAACCTAGCGCTTTGCAGTGTAAATTAACCTTGGTCAACAACGAGAACTGGTATTATGATCTCAGTTCATACCACATAATGAATGCAAGTCTCTTCCCTCATCTCCCCAGTGTTCCAATCCACCCCTCTTCTAGGTAACCGTTCTTCCTACCAATTCTCATCCTTTGTCAGTCTTCTTCCTACCCATCCTTTTCCATTTTTGTACCTCGAAGTATAGGGTGAGTCACTAAACACCACATCACACCCCCTCAAACACTTGCTCACTCACAACGTCTTCCAAATGCCAAACAGATCCTTTTCTCCTCTCTTCCCTCCCTTGCCAGAGCCACTTACTGTTCTGTTTCCGGTCTATTTCCAGGGGAGGGGGGCAGACTGCAGATAGACATGGGTACTTGCTTCATTTTGCCAAAAAAAGAAAGAAAGAAAAAGTACTAGCTAGCACTTCTCCAACTAAACTGCAGAGGAACTAGCTGTCAAGGAGCTCACCGCAAATCCCTATGGATTTGAAAATCTCTTTAACCTGACTCTCCCATTCGGTCCCTAATAAATAAATAAATAAATAATCTTAGGATGGGAAAAGCAGGGACAAAGATGTCTGGATCTGAGAGGTCGCGGGGTGGTTTCGTGAAAAGCAGTGGTGCACCAAGAAGAGGCTGGAGAGGACGGACAGAGCAGCTGCTCCAGGGCCCTTCCTGGCGGGCCGGACAGAGTTGGAGAGAGGGGAGAGGGGGGCCCCTGCTGGACACAGGCTGAAGGGGGCCCAGGAGGTTGGGGATAAAAGGGAAGGGTGGGCTTGGGGTGAGGAAGCGGCAGACTAACGGCGGCCCCGGACCACCACTGGGGAGACGACTGCGGCAGGCGGGAATAGGGACAGCCGGGCCGGGAAGGGGAGGTTCGGCGGGAGCCGGGAGAGACGAGGCCCGGGCCGCGCGCCCACCTGCGAGTAGGAGCACTTCTCGGAGTCGCTGCCGCCCAGGACAGCGCACGCCTCATTCTCCAGCTCCTCGTCCTCCTCAAGGACGTCGACCAACGATACCACGGGCTCCAGCTCCGACTGCCGCCCAGCGGCGCCCTCGGCTCCGGCCATCCTCAACTGTCAGCCGAACAGCGGCTCGGCCCCGGCGGAGGCGGGAAAAGCGGCCGCGAGGGGCGTAGCCGGAGGAGGCGGGGCCCGGATGCCAGGAACCAATGACAAGGAAGAAAAAGCGAAGGAAGGGGGAGGAGCGACTTCCGACAAACGGATGTCACTCCTCTCCCTTCTCCCGCCTGCGCCGGCCGCGGGCTGATTTCCGCCTCCGGGTGGCGCTTCCCGGTGTCGTGTTCTGGAAGCTTAGCGGTCACCATGGAGCTGCTGGGAGAGTACGTCGGGCAGGAAGGGAAGCCGCAGAAGCTGCGGGTGTCCTGTGAGGCGCCGGGTGACGGCGACCCTTTCCAGGGCCTGTTGTCTGGCGTGGCCCAGATGAAGGACCTGGTAACGGAATTATTCGACCCCCTGGTACAGGGGGAAGTGCAGCACCGGGTGGCGGCGGCTCCAGACGAGGCCTTGGACGGTGAGCTCTGAGACGGTGCTGCAGCGACCGGAGGACGGGGCGGGCGCCCAGGGGAAATTGGCTTGGGGAGCCCGTGTAGAGTGGCAGACTTGGACAAAGTGAGCCTTGAGGAAAGAAGAATTGCATCCAAAAATTTTTGGCGGGCTAGGCGAAGTGGGGCTCACGCCTGTAATCCCAGCACTTTGGGAGGGCGAGGCAGGAGGATCACTTGAGGTCAGGAGTTCCAGAACAGCCAGGGCAATATATCGAGACCCCGTTTCTATTATTATTTTTAAAATAATTTAAAAAATAAAAATTGTTGGCATTTATCACCATATTTATTTGGGCTGCTTCTACTCAAGCGTTTCCACAACTGATCACTATTTCGTTTATTTCACAAAAAAACGTGTCGAATGCCTACTATTATGTGCCAAACCCTGAGCTGAGCCCTGGAGGAAGAATGAATGAGGTGAATGCGACTCAGTTCCTGCCCTTGTGAAACACAAGGGGATTAGACAGGAAGACACTCTTATTAAAAGTGAAAGTGGGCCGGGCTGGTGGCTCACGCCTGTAATCCCTGTACTTTGGGAGACTGAGGCGGGCGGATCATGGGGTCAGGAGTTCGAGACCAGCCTGGCCAATATGGCGAAACCCTGTCACTACTAAAAATACAAAAATTAACTGGGCGTGGTGGCGCGCCCCTGTAGTCCCAGCTACTCGGGAGGCTGAGGCAGAAGAATCGCTTGAACCCTGGAGGCAGAGGGTGCGTGAGCCGAGGTTGCGCCACTGCACTCTGGCCTCGGCGACAGAACGAGACTCCGTCTCAAAAAAAAAAAAAAAAAAAAGTGGTTCTATGGTCCCCTGTAACTGTTGCAAACCCAGAGACCCTAGGAAGGCTTCAGAAAGGATAAGACTTTTGAGCTGGGTGTTGAATAAAAAGGAGTTTTATCAGGTGTCAAACTACAGACATATTTGGAAGAGTACAATCTATCGCAGAGTGGGAATGGGTTCCAAATACAGGGACAGACTTAATTTTATCACGTATTAACTCCCAGAGACTCCCTTGCCTTTCCAGTTTTGTAGGTGCAGTTTGAAAGTAGAAACATGGGCCGGGCGCGGTGGCTCACGCTTGTAATCCCAGCACTTTGGGAGGCCGAGGTGGGCGGATCACGAGGTCAGGAGATCGAGACCACGGTGAAACCCCGTCTCTACTAAAAATACAAAAAAAAAATTAGCCAGGCGTAGTGGCGGGCGCCTGTAGTCCCAGCTACTCAGAGAGGCTGAGGCAGGAGAATGGCGTTAACCCGGGAGGCAGAGCTTGCAGTGAGCCGAGATTGCGCCACTGCACTCCAGCCTGGGCGACAGAGCGAGACTCCGTCTCAAAAAAAAAAAAAAGAAAGTAGAAACATGAAGTTTAACTGCATTATTTTTAAAAAATTGCCTCGAATGCAGAAATAGGCAGGTACTTTTTTTTTTTTTTGAGATGGAGTCTCGCTCTGTTGCCCAGGCTGGAGTGCAGTGCACAACCTTGGCTCACTGCAACCTCTGCCTCCCGGGTGCAAGCGATTCTCCTGTCTCAGCCTCCCTAGCAGCTGGGATTACAGGCGCCCGCCACCACTCCCAGCTAATTTTTGTATTTTTAGTAGAGACAGCGTTTCACTGTGTTGGCCAAGCTGGTCCTGAACTCCTGACCTCGTGATCCAACCGCCTCAGCCTCCCAAAGTGCTGGGATTACAAGTGTGAGCTACCACACCCGGCCAGGCAGGTACATTTTAACCGTCCTGAGCTGAAAAACCCAAGAACTAAATATTAGAGTCAGGATTTACAATTCTGTAAGAAGGGCTTAAACTGTACTTTCCTTCCATCTTGGATGGAATATGGATGTTGGCTATAATCAAAAAGAACAATAACGAGTGTTGGCTGGAATGTGAAGAAATTGGAGACCTTCTACATTGTTGGTGGAAATGTAAAACAGTGTAACCACTGGGAAAAAGAGTTTGGTAGCTCCTCAAAAAGTTGACAAGAAGTTACCATATGACCCAGCAGTTCCACTGGTAGTCCTCCCAAGAGGACTGGAAACGTATGTTCACACAAAAACTTACACATGAATGTTCATAACAGCAGTATTTATAGTAGCTAAAATGTGGAAACAACAATTGGCTGGGCTTGGTGTTGCACCTTTAGGAGGCGGGAGGATCACGTGAACCCAAGAGTTTGAAGCTGCAGTGGGCTGCTTGCTCCACTGCACTCCAGCCTGGAGGACAGAATGAGGCCTCATCTCTTCATCTCTAAGAATGATAATTTTAAAAAATAGAAATAATGCAAATATCCATCAACTGATGAGTGCATTAACAAAATGTGGTATATCCATACAATGGAATATTACTAGCAATAAAAAGTAATGAAGTATTAACATGTGCTACAACATGAATGAACCTTGAAAACATTATGCTAAGTGACAGCCAGACACAAAAGGGTACATGTTACATGATTTTGTTTATATGAATGTACAGAATAGGCAAATCCATAGAGATAGAGTAGACTAGTGAGCCAGGTACAGTGGTGGGCACCTGTAGTTCCAGCTACTCTAGAGGCTGAGACAGGAGGATCACTTGAACCTGGGAGTTTGAGTCTAGCTGGGCAACATAGCAAGACCCTATCGCTAATAAGGGGGAAAAAAGTAGATTAGTGGTTGCTGAAGGCTGAGGGGAATGGAAAGCAACTGCTAATGGGAATATCATTTCTCTTTGGAGTGATGAAAGTGTTCTAGGTGATGGTTGCACAAGCTAGTGAATATACTAAAAACCACTAGGCCGTACACTTTAAAAGAGTGGATTTTGGCCGGCTCCAGTGGTTCACACCTGTAATCCCAGCACTTTGGGAGGCCGAGACGGGCGGATCACGAGGTCAGGAAAACGAGACCATCTTGGCCAACATGGTGAAAACCCGTCTCTACTAAAATACAAAAAATTAGCCGGGTGTGGTAGCGCGTGCCTGTAATCTCAGCTACTTGGGAGGCTGAGACAGGAATCGCTTGAACCCCGGAGGCGGAGGTTGCAGTAAGCTGAGATCGCACCACTGCACTCCAGCCTGGTGACAGAGCAAGACTCTACCTCAAAAAAAAAAAAGAGTGGATTTTATGTTGAATGAACTAATATTTCCAAAGAGGAAAGTGATAGAAAATAAAGATTTTAAACACTGAAATTCTCAAAATCATTTTAATCTAAACTGTGCATGTTTTTATTAATCCCTAAAGTGAAATGGTCTCGTTACCAACCACTTTAGCTATATATATTTCTTTCAACCATAGAACGTATTGTCATACAACAAATATTTATTTTAAAAGGTGATGATGAAGATGATGCAGAAGATGAAAATAACATTGATAACAGAACTAACTTCGATGGACCATCTGCAAAATGGCCAAAAACACCGTCTTAACAGTAGCCTTCATGACATTTAAAAGATGGCTGTTGTATCCTTATTGTCACACTAGGACATTTAAGGAAGACTTATGCTCTAATTTGGAAAAGCATTTGTGTTGTTCTCCTGGGACAATTTTGTCAAAGAGAAAACTGGTTTTTCTGTTTCTAGCAAACATAGTAAACGCTTAGAAATAAAATCTGTTTTCTTGAGAAATAAATTTCAGACCCTGGAAGGAAAATAGAACACTTCATAATGTGTAAAATCCTCTAAGTTGGCAACTGAATTTTTATCATTGTTTTCTGTTTTTAAAATAATCATTGATTTGTGTGATGTCTACATCTTTTAACTTCTGGTTCTGTTATAAAGAGTACATGTCACGGTTCGTAGGCAGTAACATTTCAGCGAACTGACATGAACAAGTGGTGAAAATTGGGCATTAAATGTAACAGTTTTTCATAAATAGAAGGAAAATAAGGAAATAGAAATACTGAAGAGAAAGGAGAGTCCTTGAAAGAGACCCAAGGAAACCCTGAATTCATACCCACGTCAAATATACAGATATCCTGAGATGATGCCACTTGATGAATGTGCATTAATCTGATTTATCATGTACCTTAAGAGAGCCATATGGGGTATGTTTTTGTGCTGTGATATGGTATGTATACAGGTACAAATATAAGGCCTTAAGTAAACAATCTGCATTGATTACAATTTGGATATTTCCTCTCCTCCTGTAGCCATACTTTGATTTTGCTTTAAAAAGATTATTGAATCCTTTTAAAAATATATATTCCTAAAATATGTATGTGTGTGTGTTTCTTTTCTGCTCGTCAGTGGGACTAAGGCATTTTTATTTGCTGTGCATCCTTCCTGATTTAGATAGCTTCAATGCAAAGAAATCAAGTAGCATGTACCTAGTAAAATACAAATACTCATGGAATTTTAGAGTTGGAAGTAACTTTACAAATTATGTGATTTATTTCAGAGATAAATCTAAGGATAAGTATTTGCCCTCAGATTACAGAGCTAACCATTGACAAACTGGGTTACATAAATAGCCTTTAGATTTTTTTTAAGCTGATAAAAGGTGAGAGAAGATCAACTTTTTTTTTTTTTTTTTTTTTTTTTTGAGACAGAGTTTCACTCTTGTTGCCCAGGCTGGAGTGCAGTGGCGCGATCTTGGCTCACTGCAACCTCTGCCTCCTGGGTTCAAGCAAGTCTCCTGCCTCAGCCTCCCAAGTAGCTGAAATTACAGGCATATGCCACCATGCCCAGCTAATTTTGTACTTTTAGTGGAGATGGGGTTTCACCATGTTGGTCAGGCTGGTCTCGAACTCCTGACCTCAGGTGATCCACCCACCTTGGCTTCCCAAAGTGCTGGGATTACAGGCATGAGCCACCACGCCAGGTCAATTTTTTTTTTTCCAGGGTCAACTTTTTTTTCAGATGGAGTCTCACTCTGTCGCCTAGGCTGGAGTGCAATGGTGCAATCTCGGCACACCGCAACCTCCGCCTCCCAGGTTCAAGCAATTGTCCTGCTTCAGCCTCCTGAGTAGCTGGGATTGTAGGTGCACACCACCACACCCGACTAATTTTTATATTTTTAGTAGAGATGGGGTTTCACCATGTTGGTAAGGCTGGTCTCGAACTCCTGACCTCGTGATCCGCCTGCCTCAGCCTCCCAAAGTGCTGGGATTACAGGCGTGAGCCACCGCGCCTGGCTTTTTTTCTTTCTTTTTTTTTTTTTAGACGGTTTCACTCTGTCACCCAGGCTGGAGTGCAGTGGCACGATCTCGGCTCACTGTCACTGCAACCTCCGAGTCCCAGGCTTAGGTGATCTTCCCACCTCAACCTCTCAAATAGCTGGGACCACAGGCATGCACCAGCACACCCAGCTAATTTTTTTGTATTTATAGAGATGGTTTCACCACGTTGCCCAGGCTGGTCTAGAACTCCTGGACTCAAGGGATCTGCCCACCTCAGCCTCCCAAAGTGCTGGGATTACAGGCGTGAACCACCATGCCCGGCCTAATCAACTTTTATGAATCACTTTTATTGTGAAATAATTTAAGTGAAACTCAATTTACATACTTTTTCATATCCTTGAAATATTGTTTTACTTAGAACAGCAGCGTTCCACTAAGTACAATGCCAACTAGGAAAAGTTATGGATGGTCAGAAATTATCTTTGTTTAGTTTATACTGATGTTTCTAATATTTAACTTATTTTAGTACTGTTATCTCTATACAATCATTAAAGAAAAAACTGGTTGGGCACGGTGGCTGATGGCTGTATTCCCAGCACTTTGGGAGGCCGAGGTAGGCAGATCACCTGAGGTCGAGAGTTCAAGACCAGCCTGACCAACATGGAGAAACCCCGTCTGTACTAAAAATATAAAATTTGCCTGGTGTGGTGGCACATGCCTGTATTCCCAGCTACTTGGGAGGCTGAGGCAGGAGAATAGCTTGAACCCGGGAGGCAGAAGTTGCAGTGAGCCGATGGTGCCATTGCACACCAGACTGGGCAACAAGAGCGAAACTCCATCTCAAAAAAGAAAAGAAAAAAACTTACCTGTGTATACTGAAAAGAGATCACATTGTTAAATTGATATCTGAACCTTTTCTCTGAACATTTTATGTTTCCTCCTTTGGAAAATGTGGTTATAAAAAAGAAATTTCAAGATAATATTTGTGTTTGTGTCCCAGTGTTTCTAGGTTCTGATTTATAAGATTGATCTTTTAATTAATTTTAATACTGATTTCAATTCTAATACTGTCTTCTTCATAAGTAAGCCATATGTTTTGTTTTTTTTTTTTTGAGACAGAGTCTCGCTGTGTTGCCCAGCCATATGTTTGACAAAGATGGACCAGTATAGAAGAAATGCTTTCCCAAGTTGTCTAATCTGCTGCTGCTCTTGGGTCTCACTGTCACTCAGGCTGGAGTACAGTGGTACAATCAGCTCACTGCAGCCTGGAATTCCTGGGCTCAGGTGATCCTCCCACCACAGCTTCCCAAGCAGCCAAGCACTAGGTGTGTGCCACCATGCCAGGCCAGGCTAATTTATTTTTCATCTTATTTCCTTTTTTTTTTTTGAGACAGAATTTCGCTCTTGTTGCCCAGGCTGGAGTGCAATAGTGCAATCTTGGCTCACCACAACTTCCACCTCCCAGGTTCAAGCGATTCTCCTGCCTCAGCCTCACAAGTAACTGGGACTACCGGCATGCGCCACCAGGCCAGGCTAATTTTGTATTTTTAGTAGAGATGGGGTTTCTCCATGTTGATTAGGCTGATCTCAAACTCCCGACCTCAGGTAATCCACCCACCTCGGCCTTCCAAAGTGCTGGGATGACAGACACTGCACCCGGCCATTTTTTTTTTTTTTTTTTGAGATGGAGTTTCACTCTTTTTGCCCGGGCTGGAGTGAAATGGCATGGTCTTGGCTCACTGTAACATCCACCTCCCAGGTTCAAGTGATTCTCATGCCTCAGCCTCCCAAGTAGCTGGGATTACAGGTGCCTGCCACCACACCTGGCTAATTTTTGTATTTTTAGTAGAGACAGGGTTTCACCATGTTGGCCAGGCTGGTCTTGAACTCCTGACCTTAGGTGATCCACCCACCTTGGCCTCCCAAAGTGCTGGGATTACAGGTGTGAGCCACCGTGCCCAGCTGCCAGGCTAATTTTTTAATTTTTTGTAGAGATGGGGGCCTTGCTTTGTAGCCTCGGGTGGTCTTAAAACTTTTGGCTGTAAGCGATCCTCCTGCCTTGGCCTCCCAAAGTGCTAGGATTACAGGCATGAGCCACCACACCTGACAAATCTGCCTTCTGTGGTACAAACAGCCACAGGCAAGCAGAATAAAGTTACTCTTTGAAACAGCTCCAACTTTACTTTTGAACAGGAAAGTCAACCGCACAATCCTACCTAAAAATAAGCTTGACATTAGACTTAGATAAATCTTTTAAAATGTGAAACATATGGAATTTATGCAAGATAGATGTGTTTTCTAAAAGTAAGTCCTTTTGCGTCACAGTAAGAAATGTTTATCTTAATAATAGAATTCTGTGGCCAAGGACGAGAACTTTTACTCTTTTATAATAGGTTGTGGTTGCTTGGCTATAGTATTAGGTTGGTGCAAAATTAATTTTAAGACATTTAAACCTTTTTGGGAAGAAAAACTTACTTTGGAAAAATAGGAAAAAAAAGTATGTGAGGAAATCAGTTCCCCCGCCTCTCCGTTTAGAAATGGGCATTCAGAATCAGAGGATTTTTTTTTTTTTTTGAGATGGTCTCTGTGACGCAGGCTGGAGTGCAGTGTCATGATCATAGCTCCCTGCAACTTCAAACTCATTTGGAAGGCAAGGGCTCCAGCAATCTTGAGTTCAATAGCTCAAGATTTTTCAGGGCTCAAGCAATCTTCCCACTTGGCCTCTAGAGTAGCCAGGACTACAGGTGCACGCAACCATGCTTGGCTATTTTTTTTTTTTTTTTTTTTTTTTGAGACGGTGGAGGTCTCAATTACGTTGCCTAGGCTGTTTTCTAACTCCTGGCCTCAAGTGATCCTCTTCAGCCTCAGCCTCCCCAAGAGCTGGAATTACAGGCCTGAGCCACCATGCCCAGCTTAGACTCAGAGGATTTATGCTTCTGCCACTAGTTGCCTTTCAAATCCTGGGTCAAATGACCTCCTTTCTCTATCTACTTATCCTTTAAGTTTCAGTTTAAACATTTGCTTCAGGAGAACTTTTGAATTTTTTAATTGAAAAAGCCTGTACTTTTAAAGGAAATAAAGTTTATGTTTTCTTCCAAATGAGAAAATCAGTTGGAGATGTCTGTGGCCCTCAGTTTATTATGTAGTACTTTTATCTAGTTTCTATATAACCTAAAGATGCAACTGTTTCTCAAATTGTTCAATCAATATAAGTATAGACTATCATTTCTTATATTGCAATAAGATACATACATAAGACAACCTGAGGCTGAGCGTGGTGGCCCACACCTGTAATTGCAGCACTTTGGGAGGCCAAGACCGGCAGATCACCTGAGGTCAGGAGTTTGAGACCAGCCTGGCCAACATGGTGAAACCCTGTCTCTACTAAAAATACAAAAAATTAGCTAGGCATGGTGGTGTGCAGCTGTAATCCCAGCTACTAGGCAGACAGGCAGTAGAATTGCTTGAACCCAGGAGGCGTGGGTTGCAGTGAGCCGAGATTGTGCCACTGCACTCCAGCCTGGCTGACAGAGCAAAGACTTCGTCTCAAAAAAAAAAGACAACCTGAAAACCTAAGCTTTTAACTCAGTCATCAACCTCTATGTGTTATGACAAAACTTTTTTTTTTTTTGAAACGGAGTATCCTTCTGTCGCCCAGGCTGGAGTGCAGTGGTGCCATCTGGCTCACTGCAAGCTCTGCCTCCTGGGTTCACACCATTCTCCCTCCTCAGCCTCCCGAGTAGCTGGGACTACAGGCGGCCGCAACTGTGCCCGGCTAATTTTGTTTTTTTTGTTTTTTTGTGTTTTTAGTAGAGTCGGGGTGTCACCATGTTAGCCAGGATGGTCTCGATCACCTGACCTTGTGATCCACCCACCTCAGCCTCCCAAAGTGCTGGGATTAGAAGCGTGAGCCACCGCCCCTGGGCTAATATTTTAACATAATTGTCAACTTGACTTTCTAAGAGCTTATAGCAATTTACACTCTCACCATCAATATATTATAGACCTCACATCCTTTCCAGCTCAATACTGCATCAAAACTGTTGATTTTTCCATCTGAAAAGTAAAAAAATGGGATTGCATTATGGTTTTAATGTTAATTTATTTGAAGTGCACTTTTTTTTTTCACTGAAAAGCCATGTGTATTTCTTCTGTGATCTTGTGGTTCCTTTCCTTCGCCTATTTTTCTGTTATATTTTCCTGACTAGTATATAAGGGATCTACATAAAAGAATTTGTTCTTAGTCATTTGTGGTAAAAATACTTAATACTTTTTCCCTGTTTTTATTTTGACCGTATTTACAGAATGTTCAGAAATTTTATTTATTATGAATCACCTTTACTAATACTGTTCACTATGGTTTCTAGATTTTTACATTGTAGTGTTATTAATTTCCCCAAACATGTTTATCTGCACCCATCACCAGTATGGATATAGTTTTGAACTGTGTGGTGCTCAACTACCAATTACAATAGTTCATACAAGGAATTGCTTATAAAGATTTTTTGAAGCTGGGACTACAGGCGCCCACCACCACGCCCGGCTAATTTTTTTGTATTTTTAGTAGAGATGGGGTTTCACCGTGTTAGCCAGGATGGTCTCCATCTCCTGACCTCATGATCTGCCCACCTCTGCCTCCCAAAGTGCTGGGATTACAAGTGTGAGCCACCTCACCCAGCCAAAAGTTTCAATTTTCAATTTTACGAAGTTATGCTTTAGATTTAATAAGAACAGAGCAGCCATATTAACAGTTTAAAACACTGTCATGTTAGTAATTCAGGGCAAAAAATAACCAGTTCAGACTTTAAAAGCAAAGCAAAAAAAATCCACATTTCCCATCCAACCACTTTGTCAGAAGGAGGAGGAAAAGCCCAGCACGGTGGCTCTCCCTGGTAATCCTAGCACTTTGGGAGGGGGAGGTGGGAGGATCCCTTGAGCCCAGGAGTCCTAGACAAGGCTGGACAACAGAGTGAGACCTTGTTTCAAAAAAGAAAACAAGAAAAAGAATGATAATGCAACTTCCAGAGAGTAGGAGAGCTGGGCTAAATATGAAATAAGATACCATAAAAAAAGAGCCACCTTGGCCAGGCACGGTGGCTCACACCTGTAATCCCAGCACCTTGGGAGGCTGAGAAATAAGATACCATAAAAAAAGAGAAGAGGTATTTCTGAAACTTACGTGCCTAACCTTGAAAACAATGGCCCTATAGCCAGTGTGTTATTTTCAAAGTATAAAATGAGTTTCACAATGTTGCTGTAAGTACTCCACTTCTCAGGTGACCTTTGCGATCAGAATTGCTCTATTTAAAGACATGGCCCAGGAAACTGAAGTTAGACAGTAAGCTTCTATTTAAATCTTTTAAAAAGTAGCAGCTAACATTGGGATAGTAACAGGCCATAGGGTGCAGTTTTAAATAGAGATTTATTCCAATGCCAAAAATTCTACTGGGGATAGAAGTAACGTCTAGACACAGTAGTTTAAATGAGCTCTTTATGAGTCCAAGATATTGAACACCAGAGTACTGGAATTGTGTGCTGTAGCTCTAAGAGTTGTGACACTTGGCCAGGCATGGTGGCTCACACCTGTAATGCCAGCACCTTGGGAGGCTGAGGCAGGAGGATTGCTTGAGCCCCAGGAGCTTGAAACCAGCCTGGGCAACATAGCAAGACCCCATCTCTTAATAAAAAAAAAAGAGCTGTGATACTTGCTGCATGTTAGGTGGTTTAAAAAACCATTATCTTCATGATTGCCGCTTGAGAATTTCTCAGGGACTCTAACCACCACTTAAACCTTATTAGTGAATGTGTTTTTCTCTGCATCAGTAAAGAAAATTGGCCAGGCGTGGTGGTTCACATCTGTAATCCCAGCACTTTGAGTGGCCAAGGTGGGCAGATCGCTTGAACCCAGGACTCTGAGACCAGTCTGGCAATGTGGTGAAACCCCATCTCTAAAAATAAAAACAAAAAGAAAATTCCAAGACAACCAATATTACAAGAACTGTTGGTAAAAAAAATTCTGGTCCGTCCCTGGATCTAAAATAAATAAATAAGTTGAGATGCTCATTTTAAATCTTGGCCTTGAAGATAATATACCCCTACATGCTGAAATATGAAAGAGCGCAACAACCAAACTAGAAGATGGGACAGACTGTACTATGCATTTAACAGTAAATGTTAGCTTTTTTTTTTTTGACACAGAGTCTTGGTCTATCACCCAGGCTGGAGTGCAGTGACGTGATCTCAGCTCACTGCAACCTCCGTCTTCTGGGCTCAAGTGATTCTCCTGCCTCCTGCCTCCTGAGTATCTGAGATTACAGGCATGCATCACCATGCCCTGCTAATTTTTTTATTTTTAGTAGAGACGGGGTTTGGCCATGTTGGCCAAGCTGGTCTCAAACTCCTGACCAGGGAAGCTATGGGAGGATTTTTGAGAGGAGTAACATTTTAAAAGGATCCCCCTGGCCACAGGGATAATAACAGACTCGTAGGAAACTCGAGGAACAGATTTTGATGGGTGGAGAGATTGGCAGCTTAGATTTGAATAGGTTCAATTTCATGTGCATGGTAAGACATATTACCAAGCACCATGTCAAGGCCTATCAAGCAGGCAACTGGATAGTCAAGTCTGGAGCTCAGGAGAGGGATCCAAGTTAGTGACATAAATTTGTATATTTATTTATTTTGAGACAAGCTCTTGCTCTGTTGCCCAGGCTGGAGTGCAGTGGTGCAATCTCCATTCACTGCAACCTCCACCTCCCAGGTCAAGTGATCCTCCCACATCTGCCTCCCAAGTAGCTGGGATCACAGACACGTGCCACCACGCCCAGCTAATTTTTGTATTTTTAGTAGAGACAGAGTTTTGCCATGTTGCCCAGGCTGGTCTCAAACTCCTGGCCTCAAGTGATCTGCCCCCCTCGGCCTCCCAAAGTGCTGGAATTACAGGCGTGAGCCATCATGCCTGGCAAATTCGTATATTGAAAGCCACGAGCCACGGATGAGATGTCCAAAGGAGTACACACAGAAAAAAGAACTGAGGCAAGCCAACATTTAGAGGTTGAGCAGATCTCCAACAAGGATCTAGCAAAGACTTAAGAAGCTGCTGAGGGCCAGGAGTGGTGGCTCATGCCTGTAATCCCAGCACTTTGGGAGGCCGAGGTAGGCAGATCACTTGAGGTGAGGAGTTGGAGACCAGCCTGGCCAACATAGTGAAACCCCACCTCTACTAAAAATACAAAAATTAGCCGGGTGTGGTGGCACGCACCTGTGGTCCCAGCTACTTGGGAGGCTGAGGTGGGAGAATTGCTTGAACCTGGGAGATGGAGGCTGCAGTAAGCCAAGATCGCACCACTGCATTCACTCCAGTCTGAGCAACAGAGCAACAGCTTGTCTCAAAAAAAAGAAGGAAAAAAAAAAGTTGGTGAGGAAGAAGGCAAACCAGTTAAATATCTAGAATGGGACCATCTAATACATGGTGCCACATGTGCTATTTAATTAGAATTTAAAACTCAGTTTCTCAGTCACATTAGCTGCATTTCTTTTTTTTAGAGACAGGATCTCACCCTGTTGCCCAGGCTGGGGTGCAGTGGTGCGATCATAGCTCACCGCAGCTTCGAACTCCTGGGCTCAGGGTATCTTTCCACCTTAGCTTCCCAAGTTGTCGGCATACAGGTGTGAGCCACCATGCCAGGCTCATGTTAGCCACATTTCAAGGGCCCCTTTCAGGTAGCTATTGGCTACTGATCTGGACAGCAAAGATACAGAACATCGCCAGCATTGCTAAAGTTCTACTGGACAGTGCTGGTCAGGAAGACAACTGAAGAAAGTATCTCAAGGACAGGGAGTGTCAAAAACTAATAGTAATTTGAGGACTAAGACTTGACCATTGGATTTAGTTATGCGTAAGTGACCAGCAACTTCCTGACAGGACAGCAGTTTTGGTAGAGTGGGAGGCAAAAGCCTGATAGAAGTATATTCAGGACAAACTGGAGGAGAGGACTCAAAATCAAAAGAGACAACTCTAAAGATTTGCAATTAGGATGGCTAGGGTGAATTAAACTGCAACGATTTTGTTGAAGCTGTTCCAAAGACAAGCACAATTCTCATGACAGTTGAGTTTTTGGTAAATGGCACATAAAAACCCATGGACCAGTGATTTGCAACCCTGAGAGAATCATTTGAAGATTGCTTGGGGTCCATCCCAGAGATGTAACTGGTTGGAAAGGGACCCTGGCATTGTTTAAATGTAAGAAGTTTTCTTTGGGTAATTCTAATGTACATACAGCCACAGTCTAAGACCTATTCACTGCCTTAGAGCAAAGCATAAATACGAATGCATCATGATTCCCAACCATGGTCCAAAATTATATGGCACTTCTTTTCATGTTGGAAAATTTATTAAGTGATGGTACATATTTGCTGCAAAGATGAGACATGGTATTGTAAGTTTTTCTGCCAGTGTTTTGGAGATTGAGAATGTTAAATCCATCAAGATGGGAATCAACACTAGATAATCTTTTTTTAGTATTTTTATTATTTTTTTGAGATAGAGTTTCGCTCATTGCCCAGGCTGAAGTGCAATGGCACTATCTCAGCTCACTGCAACCTCCACCTCCCGGGTTAAAGCAATTCTCCTGCCTCAGCCTCCCGAGTAACTGGGATTACAGGCATGCACCAGCACGCCCGGCTAATTTTGTATTTTTAGTAGAGATAGGGTTTCACCATGTTGATCAAGCTGGTCTCGAACTCCCGACCTCAAGTGATCCGACTGCCTCGGCCTCCCAAAGTGCTGGGATTACAGGCGTGAGCCACCACGCCCAGCTGATAATCTTTAAAAAAAAAAAAGAAAAAAAAAAAAGACTAACCCTACTCACCATGAACAAATATGCTGGTTCCATGACTTTGTGGGTACAGTTACTCATAGAAGCACGTTATCTGATGGCTGCACTTCCCCCAAAGAAAAGCTTTCTGTTAACCGTACAAATTTTGAAATAGAACCAAATTCTAACCTTTGGGGAATCACAACTTTTACTTTAAAACTGGTATTATGAACAATTTAATACTAAACAACGAGAGAACTTAAAAACTGGTAGCATCTTTAAAACCAGAAAATTTACATGGGGACTAAAGCTCCATGAATTACATGATTCTGTAATTCAGTTTTCTGTTCCCTATACTGGCACTTTTGAAAAAATAAAATATCTGGCATGTTTTGGTGAAAAGTCTCAACAGGATTACTTCATTTCACATATAGTTGCAAATAAAATCACCTATCAAATCAATGTAGGATATAGCTCTATTTTTCTCATCTCTGGAAGCAAGTGTTTCCTAGTTATGAATCCTAGAATGTTTGTCCACTCCCTAAAATCCCTGAAGCACTTAATATATTTGCCATTCATCTCACTAAGTAATCCTGTACTCACTGCTTTTTGTATTGTGATGTGAACATGAAATGGCTGAGCACAGTGGCTCACACCTGTAATCCCAGCACTTTGGGAGGCCAAGGCGGGTGGATCACCTGAGGTCAGGAGTTTGAGACCAGCCTGGCCAACATGGCGAAACACCGTCTCCACTAAAAATACAAAAATTAGCCAGGTGTGGTGGCGTGTGCCTGTAATCCCAGCTACTTGGGAGACTGAGGCAGGAAAATCACTTGAACCCAGGAGGTAGTGGTTGCAGGGAGCCGAGACCACGTCAGCCTGGGCGACAGAGCGAGACTCTGTCTCAAAAAAAAAAAAAAAAAAGAAAAAAAAGAAAAAAATGATGATCTGCTATCACACACAGGTCTCCTAACCATCAATTTCAACCTCTTCCTCAATCCAAGAGCTAACAGATTAAAAAATATATTTCACTTTTCCCTCTTTACCTTACCTAAAAAATGCTTTGAACCATTAAATAGCCACAAACTAGAAATAATCCACAACTTAGATAAATAGCTCCTAATCAAAAAGCAGATTAAACCTGCAATCTGAAATTCAGTAATTACATTTGGAAATACTGAATTTACTACATTAATCCTACTGTAATTATTTTACTATTTCTTCTATCAAGGCAAAAGGCAATATAATCTTGAAAGACAGAGATGGACTGAACATTTGCTTACCAAATCCCAAAATACTAGAATTTGAAGTATAAAAAGAGATGAATCGACTTCATTAAGAAAACTTCGCAATACCAGTGGCAACCTCACAAACCTTGCATTACGTAACCTTTTTTTTTTTTTTTTTTTTTGAGATGGAATCTTGCTCTTGTGGCCCAGGCTGGAGTGCAGTGGCGTGATCTTGGCTCACTGCAACCTCTCCCTCCTGGGTTCAAGTGATTCTCTTCCCTCAGCCTCCTGAGTAGCTGGGATTACAGGCATGCACCACCAGCCCTGGCTAATTTTTGTATTTTTAGTAGAGACAGGGTTTCACCATGTTGGCCAGGCTGGTCTTGAACTCCTGGCCTCAAGTGATCTGCCTGCCTCAGACTCCCAAAGTGCTGGGAGTAGCATGAGCCACCCCTTTTTAATAGAAATGGGGTCTCGCCATGTTGCCCAGGCTGGTCATGAACTCCCGGGCTCAGGCTATCCTCCCATCTCTGCCTCCCAAAGTGCTGGGATTATAGATGTGAGCAACCACGCCCAGCCTACATAAAGCATTTATAAAACAAAACAAAACTGAAATAATTTTCTTAAATCACTGCCTCAAGACTAGTAAAACTGGAAACTCTCGATGATTTCCCTCAAATTACTCTCCTTTTTGAGAAGCAGTATAGAATGATAAAAAAGCTGGAGATCTGAAGCCCACATCCTAGGTTCAAATCGGCTCTTTCACATACTGGCTACGTGACTGTGGACAAGTTATTCCTATGTGTTTCAGGTTTCTTCTGTAAAATGACACTAGTAGCAGTACAATACCTGCCTCCCAGGACTGTTGTGAAGGATAAATGTAAATTACTCATAAACAATGCCTGTCACATGCATACTGAATACTTAAAAGATGCAAGTGATTTGGTCATCTGACCCTCACAAAAACAAGTATTTCAAACTGCTGCTTACTTTGAGGATTCCATGTGTTGTATCAAAAGATATATTATGTCAGTAACTAGACCTTTGGAGGCAGTGAGATAAATGAGACTAATTTATCTGAAGGATCTGATCTGCTGCTTTTGCATCACAAAGGTACCTGCTTCATCTTTTAAATAAAAGCTTGCTATGGAATACTCAGCCTTCCTTTCAGGTTCAGTCAGATGTAGTGGAAAGATGAGGTTGCTAGGAAACTTTCAGATTTCTAGTAAACAAATGGAGAAAAACTTGTCAATAATATTACCATTTCCATTCTTCGGCATGACTGGGCAAAGAGTACCCAGTGCTGAAACATTTGTCATTTGTGAGAAGCACTATGCCTCTGTGGTTAGTAACGAAGGCGTGAGAATGCCTGGTTATAACCCTGGCTCTGCTACTCGCTGTGACCTTTGGCAAGTTACTTGACTTCTCTGCCTCAGTTTCCTTATCTGTGAAATCTGGATAATAATAGCCATCTTATAGGGTTGTTGGATTACATTAGTTAATTTCCATAAAGCTCTTAGAATAGGGCCCAACAGAATAAGCATTAAAAAGTGTTAAGATTATTAAAAGCATAAAATGTTTTCCAGTATTAATGACATAACTGTATAAAAATATATCTTGATCTCACACAGAAAAGAAATTCTACTGTGTCCATGTTTTAGTTATTTGTATTAGTACCAGATGTGAGGTAGTACAAATGCAAAGGAGAAGGTACAAGGAACACATCTTCATGTAATTAACCTACTGCCTTGATGACCTGACCTTGGGCCAGAAAAGAAAATCAGAAAGATTATGACTTGATAGCATCTTTTAGAGGGGTCTCATGCATCTGATAAGGACTGGACTAAATTACCTGCTATAGGCTGGGCATGGTGACTCATGCCTGTTATCCTAGTACTTTGGGAGGCCGAGGCGGATCACTTGAGGTCAGGAGTTCGGGGCCAGCCTGGCCATCATGGTAAAACCCCGTCTCTACTGAAAAATACAAAAATTAGCTGGGCATGGTGTGGGCGCCTGTAATCCCAGCTACTCGGGAGGCTGAGGCAGGAGAACAGCATGAACCTGGGAGGTGGAGGTTGCAGTGAGCTGAGATCGCACTTCTGCACACCAGCCTGGGCTACAGAGTCAGACTCCATCTCAAAATAAATAAATAAATACAGCTGGGCATGGTGGCTCATGCCTGTAATCCCAGGCCTTTGGGAGGCTGACACAAGTGGATTACCTTAGTTAGGTGAGGAGTTTGAGACCAGCCTGGCCAACAAGCTGCAACCCTGTCTCTACTAAAATAACAAAAATTAGCCAGGCGTGGTGGTGGTCACCTGTAATCCCAGCTACTCAGGAGGCTGAGGCAAGAGAATCGCTTAAACCCCAGAGGCAGAGGTTGCAGTGAGCCGAAGGTTCCAGTGAGCCAAGACTGCACCACTGCACTCCATCCTGGGTGACGGGGCAAGGCTCTGTCTCAAAAATAATAATAATAATTTAAATAAATAAATTAATAAATAACCTGCTAGATTTTCATTGAACACATTGTTTCCATCTTCTGTTTGTAAGTTATTTCTACTTTCAACATTTAACACTTAGTTTCTTCCCAGATAGTTTTCTAAACCAGTAGCATTGGGCCATATGTTCTCAGGGCCTCCTGAGACTGTGTCACAAGTCATGGAAAAAAAATTTTTTTTAATTAAAAATAGCTGGGCATGGTAGCTCACACCTGTAATCCTAGCACTTAGGGAGCCAGAGACGGGAGGAAAGCTTGAGCCCAGGAGTTAGAGACCTGCCTGGGCAACATAGCGAGACCCCACTCTCCACAAAAAAGAAAAATATAAAAAATAAAACCATTAAAAGCATTAATAATAATTTAGCCATTACCAAGAGGAACAAATTCTGCTTATCAGGACAGCCATTTCCTCAATAATTTTTTAGCAATGCCTCATAAGCTGACAGCAAGTATAAACAGCTGGCTTAGCTGCAATAGAATGAATCGGTGTTTTAAGTGTGAAGAATTTTAAAGCAAGCCAAGTAATTGTATAAAATTTAAATTTTATGATCACGTCTGGACCTTTTTACATTTAACACAATGGAAATGTTCATACTCATTTTTTTTCCCCAAAGGAAAAATTTCTGAATCATCACTATGTTGCACAGTAGAATAGAAATATGAATTCAGGTACTTAGTCAAGTTTCTAAAGAATGCAAATAACAGACACGATTTAACTTCCAAAATCTGAAGTCATCAACATGATTTTGTAGTACTCTACCTCAGGTTTTACCTAAAAATTCATTATTATTCAGATAAAGATAGCCCCCTAATCACATGTTTTTAAAAAGCCTCTGCCCCACCACAACTTCCTGAGATCTGTGAAGAAACTGCAGTCTTGTGATCAGACCCCATAAAGGACTGGCAGTTTTGTAATCGTAGGGAAAAAACGGTGACTGATTTTATGTGTCAATCAGTTGTAGTCTGCTGATCTGATTAGAAGCCTTGACAAATGCCTGGTGGCGATTGCAAATAACTGCCAAGCATATAGGGATGATACAGTAGCCCACTGTTTTGGGATCAGCTCTTGTACAAGAGTATAGGAACAAAAACATCTGTAAGTAAGGTACCAGAAAAATAATTGTCCACAACCAAAAAGGCAAGGAGAGTAATTGAGCTTTCAAGGAGTGTGTCCATGTGGTTCCTTCAAGGGGCTCCTCAGGGTGCTGTTGAATGTGTTCCAAGGCCAGCCTGTTATAAGTCTCATTGATTTCAAAAACATAGTAAAATGCTGCCGCACTGGCTAACAGATACAATCCCACTCCAATCCATCCCATCCGCTGACGGAAGTTCATCATTCTCCATGCTCTGTGCCTTCAAATTAAAAAAGAAAATACAATTAGGGTCTAGTAATGCTGTCACGGCAACTACTCCAAATGTACTTGCTTTATCTCCAAGAATTCTGGGCTGGGCGCGGTGGCTCACGCCTGTAATCCCAGCACTTTGAGAGGCTGAGGCGGGTGGATCACGAGGTCAGGAGATAGAGACCATCCTGGCTAACATGGGAAATCCTGTCTCCACTAAAAATACAAAAAAATTAGCCGGGCGTGGTGGCGGGCACCTGTAGTCCCAGCTACTCGGGAGGCTAAGGCAGGAGAATGGCGTGAACCTGGGAGGCAGAGCTTGCGGTGAGCCAAGATCGCGCCACCGCACTCCAGCCTGGGCGACAAAGCAAGACTCCGTCTAAAAAAAAAAAAAAAAAAAAGAATTCTAAAGTATCCCACTAACACACCTAAGACTTAAAATAATTAAACACCTATTAAGAAATGTAAAACTTAAGGTTGTTTTGTGTAATAGTTACAATCAAGTAAAAAAACACACACAAAAAAACAAAAAACCATTGATTTCAGTATATATTGAGTTCTGCTTTTTAACGGGAATCCCTCAGAATAAATCACTGCATCCTACTTAAACAGGTCCATAATACCCGCCCTCCAGAAACTGGAATTAAACTAGTTTCTCACAGCACATTTCACTTTGACAGGTGAAACACTTTCTGGCTTAACAGTACTGCTTCAGACGTGAACGCAGGGTGCACAAGTCAAGCCCCCAAGTTAAGAGAGTAACTCCTAAGCACTTACAATGCTCCCGAAAATCTTCCTGTTCCCACGGCAAGCGTTAAAGAGTCACTCAGCTCTGAATAATCGGGTGGCTTTGGCATTTCAGAGAAAGCCACCATAAAATAAATCCCCTGGGTCACCCGGCTAGGAGAAAGGTGAGCGCCGCCAGCCTGGAGCACCAGCTGCTAGTGATTAAGAACGGCGTGACTGCGGCGGGTCACGCGCGGTCCGGCCCCCGTCGCCGCCGCCGGAGACCCGCTCTGAGGACCTGACCCGGCAGGGAGGCGTCCCCGCCACTTGGGCCTCCCGGCGGCCGGCCCCGCCCCCTGCCGCGCTGCAGCGCCGGCACACCGCGACCAAAGCTGCGCAGGCGGCGCCAGGCCCGGGCCTCGCCGCCTTGCAGCGCCACCAGCCCAGCGCCAGTCAGCGGTCGCCAGCGGAGCCTGCTTGCAAAGCTGAGGTCCCGGATCTCACCTTCCTGTCCCGGGGAGGCCAGCCCGCCCGCCGTCCCGGATGCCGCCGCAGTCGGGGCTTCCGGCTCGGGCCGGAAGCGCGCGCGCCCCGCCCCCGAGGCCCGCCCCCTCATGACGTCAGATCGCCCCCGCCCGCCGCGCAGCTTCCCCGAGCAAGACCAAAACAGCTGGAATCCGGGCTGGAGCCGCAAGTCCGGCGGCGCGGGTGGCGGCACGTCCCTTCAGGTGGGTGGCTGTCTGGGTCTGGCGACTCAGCGCTCCTCAGCCTTGCCCCCTGGTGCCCGCTCGCGACTCCTCTCATCGCCCCATCACTTCTCGCTGCAGACAGCACCACAGGCACCTGGAGTACCGGCATCGGTCGCTTTGGCCCCCGAGTGTCCGTCAGAGCCTAGGGGAGCCCGCCCTCCCGCGCCTCGTCGTGGCCCGGCCAGGCACCTCGGCCGCCGGCGCACGGACGCGGGCACGGAGCAGTAGATCCCGGTAAGTGGAAGCGGGCCCGAAGCGGCCCTGCAGGCCCGACATCCGCCAGGCACCAGGGCTGGGAGGGGTGAGGGGCGCGCGCCGCAGTGCGGCTGTCCTGGCGTCGCCGCGGGGGGCAGGGCGCGCGGGGTTTGGGGCCTGCACGCGTGCCCTGAACGTTGGCATCTTTAGCTAACCTGTCTGCTCTGTCTTGCAGGCTGCTGGACCTCGGCACGTTGACAAGATTTCTCTGGGGTACCGCGGAGGATTACTTTGAATTTCGGTGGCCGCCTGTGGTCTGGAATATTTAGGACTTAAGTCTATTATTTCGGGCACCATGACTTTGAGGCTTTTAGAAGACTGGTGCAGGGGGATGGACATGAACCCTCGGAAAGCGCTATTGATTGCCGGCATCTCCCAGAGCTGCAGTGTGGCAGAAATCGAGGAGGCTCTGCAGGCTGGTTTAGCTCCCTTGGGGGAGTACAGACTGCTTGGAAGGATGTTCAGGAGGGATGAGAACAGGAAAGTAGCCTTAGTAGGGCTTACTGCGGAGACTAGTCACGCACTCGTCCCTAAGGAGATACCGGGAAAAGGGGGTATCTGGAGAGTGATCTTTAAGCCTCCTGACCCAGATAATACATTTTTAAGCAGATTAAATGAATTTTTAGCGGGAGAGGGCATGACAGTGGGTGAGTTAACCAGAGCTCTTGGACATGAAAATGGCTCCTTAGACCCAGAGCAGGGCATGATCCCAGAAATGTGGGCCCCTATGTTGGCACAGGCATTAGAGGCTCTTCAGCCTGCCCTGCAATGCTTGAAGTATAAAAAGCTGAGAGTGTTCTCGGGCAGGGAGTCTCCAGAACCAGGAGAAGAAGAATTTGGACGCTGGATGTTTCATACTACTCAGATGATGAAGGCGTGGCAGGTGCCAGATGTAGAGAAGAGAAGGCGATTGCTAGAGAGCCTTCGAGGCCCAGCACTTGATGTTATTCGTGTCCTCAAGATAAACAATCCTTTAATTACTGTCGATGAATGCCTGCAGGCTCTTGAGGAGGTATTTGGGGTTACAGATAATCCTAGGGAGTTGCAGGTCAAATATCTAACCACTTACCAGAAGGATGAGGAAAAGTTGTCGGCTTATGTACTGAGGCTGGAGCCTTTGTTACAGAAGCTGGTACAGAGAGGAGCAATTGAGAGAGATGCTGTGAATCAGGCCCGCCTAGACCAAGTCATTGCTGGGGCAGTCCACAAAACAATTCGCAGAGAGCTTAATCTGCCAGAGGATGGCCCAGCCCCTGGTTTCTTGCAGTTATTGGTACTAATAAAGGATTATGAGGCAGCTGAGGAGGAGGAGGCCCTTCTCCAGGCAGTATTGGAAGGTAATTTCACCTGAGTCTCAGGGAACCACGAAGGGATATGGCAATGAGTAGAGCATGAAGGTAGAACAGTCTATATACTCTTGTGACACATACAGTCCCTACCTTGTGCTGCCAAGTAACTCATTTTTGTGCAATTCTCAGTATAAGCCCTTTGTCGTTTCTATGCCTATTTAGTCTCCTAAAGGTGTAATTGACTAGGAAGGATGTAGTTCTACACTGCCATTTACCTATTTAAATTCATCCTTGTGAATATCTTTGTTGTTGTTGTTGAGACAGAGTCTCGTTCTGTCACCCAGGCTGGAGTGCAGTGGTGCCATCTTGGCTTACTGCACCCTCCGCCTTCCAGGTTTAAGCTATTCTCCTGCCTCAGTCTCCCAAGTAGCTGGGACTACAGGCGTGTGCCACCACGCCCAGCTAAGTTTTGCATTATCAGTAGAGACAGGGTTTCACCATGTTGGCCAGGCTTGGTGACAAATGAGATATGGTGATCAATGAGATATGCTGACCAGATCTCATTGAAATATCAGCTTGTTTGGTACTAGGTGCAAGTGTAGCATGTCACATGTGACCATGTTGGATCATTGACAATTTTTAGGTATGTATTGACCTACATTTATGATGAAGATCCTGAGCGGAGGTTAAGATATTAAGTTGTTTTCTGTATGAATCAGAATTATATTGATTCTGTGCAATCAAAACAAAAGGCAGAATAGAATGCTGAGATTGGTTAAGTTTGCAATGACCATCTTGAACCACAGATTTCTGCTATGTATGTCATCAAAACATCTAGTTCTGAGTAACATTTTCACGATTGTTATAAAATTATAGGTGTGAACTTCTAAAATAAAGGAATGCTAACAAAATGACTTTGTCTGTTTTGTTTATATCACGGTTCCAAGAGAGATTTCATGTGAATAAAGAGTTCCCAAAGCATGAATCTGCAAACCACTGAACCTACACAGACTTAGTTCCTTGGACTCTTTCCTCTTGGTGCTCAGGGGTAGGAAACTGTTTTCTAAGTGAAGGGACCTTCTACCGAAACAGTAAAACAATGGGATGAAACAAGACAGTGCACAAATTAGTGCAAGTAGTGCAGATGTATCAGTGTGTCAAATTTGGAAGGAGAAGGAAAGAAATGAACATTGCATGCTGCTGCTTGGAAGATTGGACTAAAAGTTTCTCCATGTACTTTCCCATTTAATCCTCTTGAAGAAAGGTTGAGCAGTATAATCCTTGCACTTTGAGAGGCTAAGGCAGGAAGACTGCTTGAACCCAGGAGTTCAAGAACAGCCTGGGCAACATAGTGAGAGGTGACAGCTTGCTGGCAGTCCTCACAGCCCTCGCTCGCTCTCGGCACCTCCTCTGCCTGGGCTCCCACTTTGGTGGCACTTGAGGAACGCTTCAGCCCACCGCTGCACTGTGGGAGCCCCTTTCTGGGCTGGCCAAGGCAGGAGCCAGCTCCCTCGGCCTGCGGGGAGGTGTGGAGGGAGAGGCGCCAGCGGGAACCAGGGCTGCACGCGCCGCTTGCGGGCCAGCTGGAGTTCCGGGTGGGTGTGGGCTTGGCGGGCCCCGCACTCGGAACAGCTGGCTGGCCCTGCCAGCCCTGGGCAATGAGGGGCTTAGCACCCGGACCAGCGGCTGCGGAGGGTGTACTGGGTCCCCCAGCAGTGCCAGCCCACCGGCGCTGCGCTCAATTTCTCACCGGGCGTTAGCTGCCTTCCCGCGGGGCAGGGCTCGGGACCTGCAGCCCACCATGCCTGTGCCTCCCACCCCCTCCATGGGCTCCTGTGCGGCCCGAGCCTCCCCGACGAGCGCCACTCCCTGCTCCAGGGTGCCCAGTCCCATCGACCACCCAAGGGCTGAGGAGTGTGAGCACACGGCTCAGGACTGGCAGGCAGCTCCACCTGCAGCCCCGGTGCAGGATCCACTGGGTGAAGCCAGCTGGGCTCCTGAGTCTGGTGGAGATGTGGAGAACCTTTATGTCTAGCTCAGGGATTGTAAACGCACCAATCAGCACCCTGTCACTGGGCTCTACCAATCAGCAGGGCGTGGGTGGGGCCAGATAAGAGAATAAAAGCAGGCTGCCCGAGCCAGCAGTGGCAACCCACTCGGGTCCCCTTCCACACGATGGAAGCTTTGTTCTTTGCAATAAATCTTGCTATTGCTCACTCTTTGGGTCTACACTGCTTTTATGAGCTGTAACACTCACCTTGAAGGTCTGCAGCTTCACTCCTGAAGCCAGCGAGACCACGAGCCCACCGGGAGGAACAAACAACTCCAGACGCCCCGCCTTAAGAACTGTAACACTCACTGCGAAGGTCTGCAGCTTCACTCCTGAGCCAACGAGACCACGAACCCACCAGAAGGAAGAAACTCCAGACGCGCCACCTTAGGAGCTGTAATACTCACCGCGAGGGTCGGCAGCTTCGTTCTTGAAGTCAGTGAGACCAAGAACCCACCAATTCCGGACACAATAGTAAGTACAAAACACTTTTAAAAACTAGCCAGGCATGGTGGTGTGCGCCTGCAGTCCCTGCTACTCAGGAAGCTGAAGCTGGAGGACTGCCTGAGGCCAGGAGGTCAAGGCTGCAGCAAGCCATGATCGTACCACGGCACTCCAACTGGGTGACAGAGCAAGACCCTGTCTAAAATAAATAAATAAATTAATTAATTTTTAAAAACCCACAATATAGGAAAACTCAGTTTCACACTTGTGGAAATGGGCACAAAATGTTAGAAATTTGGTCAAGGGCCGGGCACAGTGGCTCACGCCTGTAATCCCAGCACTTTGGGAGGCCGAGGCGGGTGGATCACGAGGTCAGGAGGTAGAGACCTTCCTGGCTAACAGGGTGAAACCCCGTCTCTACTAAAAATACAAAAAATTAGCTGGGCGTGGGGGCGGGCACGTGTAGTCCCAGCTACTTAGGAGGCTGAGGCAAGAGAATCACTTGAACCCAGGAGGCGGAGGTTACAGTGAGCCAAGATAGTGCCACTGCAGTCCAGCCTGGGCAAAGCGAGACTCTGTCTCAAAAAAAAAAAGAAATTTAGTCAAGGTGAAACATCCTTGGGCCAGAATTCTATCCTCTGTAGTAAGTGTAGTGATGATTAGGCCAGAATTCTATCCTCTGTAGTAAGTGTAGTGATGATTAGGCCAGAATTCTATCCTCTGTAGTAAGTGTAGCGAGTGATTAGGCCAGAATTCTATCCTCTGTAGTAAGTGTAGTGATGATTAGGCCAGAATTCTTGTCTTTCTGCAAGGCCCATGTTCTTTCTACTGCCAAGAAAGAGAAACAATCATCAGGGTATCTATACCCAATAGCCTCACAAGGGAAGCAGGGCAGGCGTTGGCTCCATTTCATAAGTGTCCATCTTATGTGCATTGGAGGGGAGTACAGTTGACCCTTGAACAATTTGGGGCTTAGGGGAGCCAGCCCACTGCACAATCTGCACATAACTTTTGATTCCTCAAAAACTTAACTACTATTACTGACTGGAAGCCTTACCAATAACAGAAAGTTGGTTAACATATTTTGTATGTTATTTGTATTATATACTATATTAAAGTAAGCTAAAGAAAAAATGCTCTTAAAATTATATGGCCATATGCGGTGGTTCACACCTGCAATCCCAGCACTTTGGGAGGTCAAGGCAGGTGGATCACTTGAGTTTAGCAGTTTGAGACCAGCCTGGCCAACATGGTGAAACCCCATCTCTACTAAAAATACAGATTAGCTGGGTATGGTGGCATGCACCTGTAACCCCAGCTACTTGGGAGGCTGAGGCAGGAGAATTGCTTGAACCTGGGAGGCGGAGGTTGCAGTGAGCTGAGATGGCACCACGGCACTCCAGCCTGGACAACAGAGTGAGACTGTGTCTCAAAAAAAAAAAAAAAAAAGGAAGAAAATCATAAGATAAACTATATTTACAATTCATTAAAGAAGTGGATCATCATAAAGGCCTTCATCCTGGTTGTCATCTTCACATTGAGCAGGCTGAGGGGGAAAGGGAGGGTTGGTCTTGCTGTCTCAGTGGTGGCAGAGACGGAAGAAAATCTGTGGATAAGTAGACCTGTGTAGTTCAAGCTCCTGTTGCTCAGGAGTCAGCTGCACGTTATTCTGAATCAGAATCCTGCAAATTAAACATGTAGCAGTGGAGAATATGAGAATCTATAAGACCTGGACAGGTGGCATGGGTTATTTTTTACCCAAAAAGAAAAAAAAAATGAAGCATGGTTGACAATTGCTGAAAGGTAGGATAAAGTCTTTCATAAAAGTACCCAAATTTGGGATGTGCACCTTGGTTTTAGATTCAAAGGCATAGTATAATGTTTATGTTATGACTAAATGTCATGATTAAGTTCCCATAAGTTCTTCTATGATGGAAAGATAAATATTAGATGACATATGGACTCTGAAGAGATTAGAAGGTGTAATTCTGATCTTGTTTATATTTGTGTAGTCATTTGGAGTGTACAAGGCATTGTGACACGGGCCACTCACTTGCCCCCTCAGTAGTGGGAAGCAGACGTGGTGAGTGTGTGCACCCATGGGTGTTAATACAGGTTGCACCTCTCCATATGTGAGGCACTGAGCTGAGGGCTTAAGATTGTGTCATTAGATTTAGACTATAATCCCTGCCCTGGAGGTCTATTCAGGGTCAGTGATGATAGCTGGCGTTGAACAGCAGATACCGAGCACCAGTGAACACGTTTGATCCTACAATGAGCTCAGTCCTTGATTTTCCCCATTTTACGGATAAGACTGAGAAGCTAAGTAACTTGCCCGGGGTTGCATATCTAGTGAGTGGTAGGCTCAGACATTTCCAGAGTTCTCCATCTTAATGTATTCTATGCTGCCTTATTCAGAAACCTACTATTTCCCCATTTGACAGATGAGAAGCTTGAGGATCAGAAAGATTCAATGCCAGGGGCAAGGGCTCATAGCCTGATTCCAGAAAGCTGTTCTTAAGGTGTTCTGACGTGTATCTGGTAAACACCACATAATTTTTGTTTAAGTTATGTTTATGGAATCATGTAAAATAAAATATGCTCCCCTTAAATAGCTATGTTTCAACTGGGCGTGGTGGCTCATGCCTGTAATCCCAGCACTTTGGGAGGGCAAGGCGGACGGATCACCTGAGGTGTCAGGAGTTTGAGACCAGCCTGGCCAACATGGTGAAACCCTGTCTCTACTAAAAATAGAAAAATTAGCTGGGCGTGGTGGCGGGCGCCTGTAATCCCAGCTACTGGGGAGGCTGAGGCAAGAGAATTGCTTGAACCCAAGAGGTGGAGGTTGCAGTGAGCTGAGCTTGTGCTACTGCACTCCAGCCTAGGCGACAGAGTGAGCTCCACCTCAAAAAAAAAAAAAAAAAAAAGAAACCATCACAGATCACAGACTAGAGACTAAGGAGAGAGGTGGTGAACTAAATGTAATGTGTCCTGGAAGGGATCTTGGAACAGATAAAGGGCATGAGTGGAAAAGTGGGATCCAAGTACAGTTAGGAGGTTAGAGGTCACAGTAATGTGCCAATGTGAGTTTCCTGGAAGTGCCAAATGTATCATGGAAATGTAAAGTGTTAACAATAGGGGAAGTAGGTGAGAATACAGGAGCTCTCTGCACTCTTTGTAACTTATCTGTAAGCCTAAAACTACCATAAAAAAATTTCCATTGAAACACACACATGTCTTGGGTTCCTAGATGTTTCAGCACAAAGTAAAAAATGATAAAAAAAAAAAGAAGGGCTGGGTGAGGTGGCTCACGCCTGTAATCCCAGCACTTTGGGAGGCTGGGGCAGGCTGATCGTTTGAGCCCAGGAGTTCAAGACTGACCTGACCAACATAGTGAAACCCTGTCTCTACAAAACCACACGTGATGGCGCATGCCTGTGGTCCCAGCTACTTGGGAGGCTGAGGTAGGAGGATCTCTTGAGCCTGGGGAAGTCGAGGCTGCAGTGAGCCGAGATCACGCCACTGCACTCCAGCCTGGGCGACAGAGCAAGACTCTGTCTCAAAAAAAAAAAAAAAAAATCTATGTAGTATATACACCATATGCATGGTAATAACATGACCTGAGGTGCCAACTAGTAAAACAAGTCATTTCATTCATTGAAACACCACTAGGTGGCGGTTAGCACGAAGGGCAGGCCCCAGCCAAGCCAAAGCAGGGGAAAGGGATTCTTATGTAAACAGGGTCATATCTAACCCTGGAAAACTAGAACATTTCTCAAGCTTTTATGTAGAAAAATATTTTTTAGTGCTCAGTCTAGGACAATGACTTCTCTCTAGGTCCATGACATTCTAGAATCTTCTAATTCACTGGTCAGAGAGGCCTGGCCTCACCAAGTGGATTGATCCCAGTCTTTAAGTGAGAACATTCTTCATGATTCCACTTCACTCCCAGCTACAGCGTCTCTCAACGTTGGAAACCAGATCAACTTCTGAAAGTCACTTATTTTAAAGAGAATGAAATTGAAGTTTAGGCTAGGTGCGGTGGCTCCCACCTGTAATCCCAGCACTTTGGGAGGCCGAGGCAGGCGATCACCTGAGGTCGGGAGTTCGAGACCAGCCTGACCAACATGGAGAAACCTCGTCTCTACAAAAAATACAAAAATTAGCCGGGTGTGGTGGCGCATGCCTGTAATACCAACTACTCGGGAGGTTGAGGCAGGAGAATCATTTGAACCCAGGAGGCAGAAGTTGTGGTGAGCTGAGATTACACCACTGCACTCCAGCCTGGGCAACAAGAGTGAAACTCTGTCTCAAAAAAAAAAAAGAAAGAAATTCAGGTTCAAAGCACTATGGAGCTATGGTGGGTTCCCACATGCTCTCCTTCTGCTGCTGCTAGCCAGCCAGCCTCACTCTGCTTTTAGAGGTGTTAGTTTTTTGTTTTGTCTTGTTTTTTTGAGACTGAGTCTCACTCTGTCACCCAGGCTGGAATGCAGTGACGCGATCTCGGCTCACTGCAAACTCTGCCTCCTGGGTTCAAGTAATTCTTCCCCCTCAGCCTCCCAAATAGCTGGGATTACAGGCACCTGCCGTCATTCCTGGCTTATTTTTTGTATTTTTGTAGAGACGGTGTTTCACCATGTTGGCCAGGCTGGTCTTGAACTCCTGATCTCAGGTGATCTGCCTGCCTCGGCCTCCCAAAGTGCTGGGATTACAGACGTGAGCCAGCACGCCTGGCCTAGTTTTCTTTTCCTTTTCTTTTTTTTTTTTTTGAACTGGAGTCTTGCTCTTGTTGCCCAGGCTGGAGTGCAATGGCGCGATCTCAGCTCACTGCAACCTCCACCTCCCAGGTTCAAGCGATTGTCCTGCCTCAGCCTCCCGAGTATCTGGGATAACAAGCATGTGCCACCACACCTGGCTAATTTTGTATTTTTAGTAGAGACGGAATTTCTCCATGTTGGTCAGGCTGGTCTCAAATTTCCAACAGGTGATCTGCTCGCCTTGGCCTCCCAAAGTGTTGAGATTACAGGCGTGAGCCGCTGCACCTGGCCTATTCTTATATTACCATATAAACTGGGTAAGCATGTTAAATAAATTAGTGTCATTTATTACACTGATTTACTGATAATTAGTCATTAATTCACTGTAAAGTAGGCTTGTAAGCCACCACCCTAAAAAGTGGGTTGGGAGTCAGAGGTTGGGTCTACAATGGTAGAATTCTACAGATGAGGCATGTGAGGCTCAGAGAGGCTGAGAGGCTTTGCTCCAGGACACGGAGCTGAGTAGTGGTGGGGCCCAACAGGGAACCCGAATCTGAGGCTGCTTCTGTCTTGCTCTGTGACCTGAGCTGAGATGCTTAATTCCTCTTCGACTTCAGTTTATTTACCTACAAAATCTGTGCTCTCTTTAGCTCTAAAACTCTGGTACTCAGAGGATTCTTTTGAGTATCTTTAAACTATAAACTGGGCCGGGTGCAGTGGTTCACGCCTGTAATCCCAGCACTTTAGGAGGCTGAGGTGGGCAGATCACTTGAGCTCATGAGTTTGAGACCAGCCAGGCCAACATGGTGAAACCCCATCTCTACCAAAAATACAAAAAATTAGTTGGGCATGGTCGTGCGCGCCTGTAATCCCAGCTACTTAGGAGGCTGAGGCAGGAGAATCACTTGAACCCGGGAGGCAGAGGTTGCAGGGAACCAAGATTACACTACTGCACTCCAGCCTGGGCGACAGAGTGAGACTCTGTCTCAAAAACATAAATAAGCTATAAACTGACTCTAAGTTCTTAATATTTGTCATTTAATATGCGTTTCCAAATATTATCAGCATATCTTTTGATGAGTGTACCTTTTAACTCTCCCACTAGATTCTATACTCCTTTTCAAGGAGTATCATATCCCTAGATAAGCCCAATACACTTGGAAGGTAATCAATATCTCTTTTCTTTTTTGAGACGTGGTTTTACTCTGTTGCCCAAGCTGGAGTGCAGTGGTACAAACACAGCCCACTGAAACCTCAAACTCTTAGGTTCAAGGAATCCTCTGACTTCAGCCTCCTGAGTAGCTGGGAACACACACACACACACCACTATGCCCAGCCAATCAATATTTCATGTTTTTTTTTTTTTTTTTTTTTTTTTTGATACGGAGTCTCACTCTGTCACCCAGGGTGGAGTGCAGTGCCATGATCATGTCTCACTGCAGCCTTGACCTTCCGGGCCCAAACAATCCTCCCACCACCTTAGCCTCCGGAGTAGCTGGGACCACAGGCAGGCACCACCATGCCCAGCTAATTTTTTTGTCATTGTTTGTAGGGACAGGGTTTCACCATGTTGCCCAGGCTGGTCTCAAACTCTTGAGTTCAAGAGATCCACCCGCCTAAGCAAGAGTAGGCATCAGGAAATGAATATAATCATTGGTGAACCTGTTTCTGACCTTGTGACCTAAACCCAATCCATTACCTCTCTTCTCTCTCTCCAATAACAATAATAATAACACAGCATAACTTATGCTACAGAAGAGACAATACTGTTAGCTACCACCCAGCACAGCAACTATTAACCCTTTTCCTCTTTTGTAATTAAGATTTGTTCACCCATTTTACAGAACTGTTAATATCAGAGGAAGCTCAGCCTCTCTCTAGCCCTAATAGAAAGAGTGGGTGGTAAATCTTTTGTTGTTGTTGTTTTTGTTTGTTTATTTTAGAGATTGGGTCTCACTCTCTAGCCCTTGCTGGAATGCAGTGGTGCAATCATAGGTCACTGCAGCCTCAGACTCCTGGGCTCAAGTGATCCTCCCGCCTCAGCCTCCTGAAAGAGTGGTAAATCTGATAAGTTTAAATGACTTGGTATCCTTTGCCAAACTGCTTGCTATAGGCGTGGGCAAATAATTCAGGTCTAGCCAGTGAAATATGAGCAGCTATTTTTTAACCTGTCTTCATAGGAGCATAGACTCTGGTGCCAGATTGCCCCAGGTCAGACTCCAGCTTCAGGCCGGGCATGGTGGTTCACACCTGTAATCTCAGCACTTTGAGAGGCCGAGGCAGGTGGATCACTTGAGGTCAGGAGTTCAAGACCAGCCTGGTCGCCGGGCGCGGTGGCTCACGCTTGTAATCCCAGCACTTTGGGAGGCCGAGGCGGGCGGATCACGAGGTCAGGAGATCGAGACCACGGTGAAACCCCGTCTCTACTAAAAATAAAAAAAAAAATTAGCCGGGCGTGGTGGCGGGCGCCTGTAGTCCCAGCTACTCGGAGAGGCTGAGGCAGGAGAATGGCGTGAACCCGGGAGGCGGAGCTTGCAGTGAGCCGAGATCGCGCCACTGCACTCCAGCCTGGGCGACAGAGCGAGACTCCGTCTCAAAAAAAAAAAAAAAAAAAAAAAAAAGACCAGCCTGGTCAACATGGTGAAACCCTGTCTCTACTAAAAATACAAAAACATTAGTCAGGTGTGGTGGCGCACACCTATAATCCCAGCTACTCGGGAGGCTGAGGCAGGAGAACTGCTTGAACCTGGGAGGCGGAGGTTGCAGTGAGCCACGATCGTGCCACTGCACTCTAGCCTGGGCGACACAGCAAGACTCCATCTCCAAAAACAAAAATATTCCAGCTTCACCATTTTCTAACTCTGTGACCTTGGGCAAGTTTATTAACCCTGGCTGGAGCCTCAGTTTCCCAACTGAAGATGGGGATAGTAATGAAACTCATTCACAGGGGTCATTGTGAGGACCCAGTGAACCTGTAACTGTAAAGTGCTGTCAGCCACTGCACAGTGAATACTCAGTAGATAGCTCTTGTCTCTGTTCACTGCTGCATCATAAACTAACCCAGAACTTAGTGTCTGAAAGCAGCAATGGTTTAATAGCTGTTATGTCACAGTTTCCGTGGATCAGGAATCTGGCAGCAGCTTACCTGGGTGGTTCTGGCTCTCAGAGACTGCAGCAGAGCAGCCAGCCGGGGCTGCAGCCATGTCTTAGATGACCATCTTTCACACTCACCCACGTGGGCCTGTCCACCGGGGCTGCCTCATGACACAGAGCTGATTTCCCGTGGAAACAAGTGATCCAGGAGAGAGTGAGAGAGAACACCCACACGGAAGCCACCGTCTTTTAATCATCTTATCTCAAAAGTGACATCCCATTGCTGTGTCATATTCTATTCATTAGAAGCAAGTCGGTAATCCAGCCCATACTCAAGGGGAGGAGAGAAACATGGGTGTGGATTCCAGGAGGTGGGAGTCACTGGGGCTGTCTTAGAGGCTGCTGCTGACAGCTGTTAGTTTTACCTACACAGAGAAAAAGCCTATATTTTTGTTACTTCTACTTTATATTTTACCTACAAATGACAAAATTCTTCTATTAGAACTAGGTTAAAAGAGAAAAAAATCCTCCATCCATTCCTTCATATATCCGAGTAGTAAGCACAGAATTGCCGTGTCCATTCTAAAGGCCATTTGAGGCCTTTTGAGGTTCACTGGTGAACAGCCAGCATATGTTCACTTTTTTAGTGTACAAGCATAAGTGCCTCCTAAATCTTCCCTACTCCAAGCTGTAAATGTCCAGCTGCTTCTCGGCTTCCCCGATTCCCTCCTGATCTCACTTCCCTCCCTCTGAGTGTCCTTTAAGAATAAGCAATAAGCCGAGTGTGGTGGCTCACACCTGTAATCCCAGCACTTTGGGATGCCAAGGCAGGCGGATCACCTGAGGTCAGGAGTTCGAGACCAGTTTGGCCAATATGGTGAAACCCCGTCTCTACTAAAAATACAAAAACTAGTCAGGGGTGGTGGTGCGTGCCTGTAATCCCAGCTACTTGGGAAGCTAAGGCAGGAGAATCACTTGAACCCAGGAGGCAGAGGTTGCAGTGAGCTAAGATTGCGCCACTGCACTCCAGCCTGGGCAAGAGAGAGAGACTCCGTCTCAGGACAAAAAAAAAAAAAAAAAGCAATAACCTGCTTGGCTCCTGACACTCTCACCTCTTTCAGAGTGGGGAGAAGACTTACCTTGTACCAACCAGCCTCTGGTTTCTAAGCAACTGTACCCTAAATATTTAACAAAAGCTTTTATTTTTTTACTTTTGTCTCACTCTTTTGCACAGGCTGGTGTACAGTGGCATGATCACAGCTCACTGCAGCATTGACCTCCCAGGCTCAAGCGATCCTCCCACCTCAGCTTCCTGAGTAGCTGGGACTACAGGTGCATGCCATCACACTTGGCTATTTTATTTTATTTTATTTTATTTTATTTCATTTCATTTCATTTTTATTTTTATTTTTATAGCGATGGAGTCTTGCCATGTTGCCCAGGCTTGTCTAGAACTCTTGGGCTCAAAGCAATCCTCCTGCCTCAGCCTCTCTTAGGCTTACAAGCGTGAGCCACCACACCCAGCAACAAAAGCTATTAAAGTGTGCATTCCTTTTATCTAACATATTCTATAGAAATGTATCCCAAGAAACTAAATAAGGATGTCTACAAAGAACGGGCTAAAACGTTTTTCATTGCAATATTTTTTATAATTGTGAAAAAAATCAGAAACCATATAAATGTCCAATCATAACTGATAGATTAAGTAAATTATGCAAAGTCCAAAGAACTATAAACTCAGTAGCCATTACAAATTTTGTATCGAGGGCTGGGCACGGTGGCTCATGCCTGTAATCCAGCACTTTGGGAAGCTGGAGCAGAAGGATTGCTTGAGCCCAGGGGTTGGAGACTAGCCTGGGCAACATAGTGAGACACCCCCATCTCCATGGAAAAAAAAAAATTAGCCAGATGTGGTGGTGTGCACCTGTGGTCCCTGCTACTCGGGAAGTTGAGATGGGAGGATTGCTGTAGCCTAGGAGGTCAAGGTTGCTGTGAGCTGCGATCAAGCCACTGCCCTCCAGCCTGGGCAATATAGCAAGATCCTATCTCTACATTAAAAAACAAAAAACTTGCATTGAGTTGTAAGTATTGCAGTTGCTGTTTTTGTAGGTCAAAACTATTTGAATTTGGATAATTTCATGTTTCAACCTAATAGAAGGATTTTTTTTGCATACAAATAGGTTTACAGCCTACCATGAAGTGAAAAAAGGCCAGGTACAGTGTCTCGCACCTGTAATCCCGGCACTTTGGAAGGCTGAGGTGGGTGGATCACCTGAGGTCAGGAGTTTGAGACCAGCCTGACTAACATGGTGAAACCCCATCTCAGCCGGACATGGTGGTTCACGTCTGTAATCCCAGCACTTTGGGAGGCCAAGGCAGGCGGATCACCTGAGGTCGGGAGTTCGAGACCAGCCAGACCAACATGGAGAAACCCCATCTCTACTAAAAATACAAAATTAGCTGGGCGTGGTGGCACATGCCTGTAATCCTAGCTACTAGGGAGGTTGAGGCAGGAGAATCGCTTGAACCTGGGAAGCGGAGGTTGCCGTGAGCCGAGATTGCGCCGTTGCACTCCAGCCTGGGCAATAAGAGCGGAACTCCATCTCAAAAAAAAAAAAAAAAAAAGAAAAGAAACCCCATCTCTACTAAAAATACAAAAATTAGCTGGGCGTGGTGGCAGGCACCTGTAATTCCAGCTACTTGGGAGGCTGAGGCAGGAGAATTGCTTGAATCTGGGAAGCAGAGGTTGCAGTGAGCTGAAATTGTGCCATTGCACTCCAGCCTGGGCGACAAGAGCGAAACTCCATGTCAAAAAAAAAAAAAAAAGAAAAGAAAAAAGCAGAGTACAACAGTATTTATGGAACAATCTCATTTTTGTATTGGCAAATACATATAAATTATTGGTAAGGAAAAAAGTCTGGAGAAGCATATGCCAAAACGTTAACAGCAATTATCTGTGGGTAGCAGAATTATGAACAATTTTAACCTTTTTTAAAATGAAGTTTCTGCTTTTCTCCAATGAATACTTCCTATTTGTGTAATGTTTACAGATTCTTGAATAAATGAAATAAAATAAACCACAAGAGATAAATTGTGAGCTTGAGTCTGGGAGGTCAAGGCTGCAGCGAGCTGTGATCATGCCACTTGCACTTCAGCCTGGGTGACAAAGCAAAAAAAAAAAAAAAAAAAAAAATCCTTCACTTAAAAATATCTGCGGTTGGCCGGGTACCGTGGCTTACGCCTGTAATCTCAGCACTTTGGGAGGCCGAGATGGGTGGATCACGAGGTCAGGAGATCAAGACCATCCTGGCTAACATGGTGAAACCCCGTCTCTACTAAAAATACAAAAAAATTAGCTGGGTGTGGTGGTGGGCGCCTGTAGTACCAGCTACTCGCGAGGCTGAGACAGGAGAAAGGCGTGAACCCGGAAGGCGGAGCTTGTAGTGAGCTGAGATCACGCCACTGCACTCCAGCCTGGGCAACAGAGCAAGACTCCGTCAAAAAAAAAAAAAAAATCTGCAATTAATTCTTGTTGATCTTAGGGGGAAAAAATCTGCAAAGACCCTTTTTCTTTATTTGTTTATTTATTTATTTCTTTTTTTTTTTTTTTGAGATGGAGTTTCACTCCGTTGCCCAGACTGTAGTGCAGTTGTACAATCTCAGCTCACGCAACCTCTGCCTCCTGGATTCAAGCTACTCTCCTGCCTCAGCCTCCCAAGTAGCTGGGATTACAGGCGACAGCCACCACTCCTGGCTAATTTTTGTATTTTTAGTAGAGACAGGGTTTCACCAAGTTGGCCAGGCTGGTCTCGAACTCCTGACCTCAGGTGATCCACCTGCCTCAGCCTCCCAAAATGCTGGGATTACAGGTATGAGGCAACGCACCCAGCTTTTTTTTTTTTTCTTTCACCCCTACACCTTCTTCTCTTTTCTTTCTTTTGGGTTTTTTTTTTTTTTTTTTTTGAGACGGAGTGTTGCCCTGTCGCCCAGGTTGGAGTACAGTGGCGCAAGCTCTGCTCACTGCAAGCTCCACCTCCCGGGTTCACGCCATTCTCCTGCCTCAGCCTCCCGAGTAGCTGGGACTACAGGCGTCTGCCGCCACGCCTGGCTAATTTTTTGTACTTTTATTAGAGACAGCGTTTCACCATGTTAGCCAGGATGGTCTTGATTGCCTGACCTCATGATCCACCCGTCTCGGCCTCCCAAAGTGCTGGGATTACAGGCGTGAGGCACCGTGCCTGGCCACCTTTTTCTTTTTAAAATTTTTAAAACTTTACTTGTTTATCTGAGACAGGGCCTTGCTCTGTCTCCCGGGCTGAAGTTCAGTGATGTGATCATAGCTCACTGCAGCCTTGACCTCCCAGGCTCAAGTAATTCTCCCACCTCAGCCTCCTGAGTAGCTGGAAGACCCTCTCCCGCCCTCGCTCCCTCCTTCCTTCCTTGTTTTTTTGTTTGTTTGTTTGTTTTTTTGAGATGGGGTCTTGCTTAGTCACCCAGGCACTGGGATGTGGTATTGTGATCATAGCTCACTGTAGCCTTGAACTCTTGGGCTCAAGTGATCCTCCCACTACAGCCTCCCAACTAGCTAGAACTACAGGCCTGCACCAACGCACCTGACTCATTTTTATTTTTGTATAGACGAGCTCTCTCTGTGTTGGACAGGCTGGTCTCGAACTCCTGGCCTCAAGCAATTCTCATCCTCCACCCTTCCTCAGCCTCCCAAAGGGTTGGGATTACAGGCGTGAATCACTGTGCCAGGTCCAAAGACCCTTTTTCCCATCACAGTAGCATTCACAGGGTCCAGAGATTAGGCCCTGATATCTCTGGGGTCTGTTCTTTAACCTGTTACTTCCTCTGCTTTCAGACCATGGTGTGTGGCTGTGTCCTATACTGTGTCCATTCCTGCTGCCCTAGTGTTGTGGAAGTTCCGGGGGGGAGATATGTTTTCACTTGGTAGCCCCCTCTGCAGGGACTGTTCCTTCAACAGTTGTCCAGGCTGGGCACGGTAGCTCACGCCTGTAATCCCAGCACTTTGGGAGGCCGAGGTCCGTGGATTGCTTGAAGTCAGGATTGAACTCCAGGCTGTCTTGAACGCCCAGCCTGAACAACATGGTGAAACCCTGTATCTACTAAAAATACTGAAAAAGAAAAAAAGAAAGAAAAAAAAATTAGCTGGTGCAGTGGCTCACACCTGTAATCCCAGCACTTTGGGAGGCCAAGGCAGGCGGATCACCCGAGGTCGGGAGTTCAAGACCAGCCTGTCCCACATGGAGAAACCCTGTCTCAACTAAAAATACAAAATAACCCGGCTGTGGTGGCGCATGCCTGTAATCTCAGCTACTCGGGAGGCTGAGGCAGGAGAATCGCTTGAACCGGGGAGGTGGAGGTTGCAGTGAGCTGAGAGTGCACCATTGCACTCCAGCCTGGACAACAAGAGCGAAACTCCATCTAAAAAAAAAAAGAAAATTAACTGGGCGTGGTGGTGGGTGCCTGTAATCCCAGCTACTCAAGAGGCTGAGGCAGGAGAATTGCTTGAACCCAGGAGGTGGAAGTCGCAGTGATCCAAGATTGCACCATTGCACCCGAGTCTGGGCGACACAGCGAGACTCCGTATCAAAAAAAATAAAAACAAAAAACAGTTGTCCACATTCCAAAACATATTGACATCGCTCCTTGGCAGTCGACGCACCCACTTCTTGTTCTTGTAGGTTTATATTTGTTTTCATCCTTGACTGTCATTTTGGATGAGTTTCAGGTAGAAACAGAGATAACATGTGCATTCAATATACAGTGTTTAACCAAATGTTTTTCTACAGACTTTAAATATTTTTGTGACTAGCTTTATTACTTCTTCCATTTGTTAAAATATTATCTGCTTGTTTTTGAAATATTCTCATACCAAGGACAAATAGGCTCCTAGAAATCACATCTCTTGGTCAGGTGCGGTGGCTCATGCCTGTACTCCCAGCACTTTGGGAGGCCAAGGCGAGAGGATTACTTGAGCCCGAGGGTCTGAGACCAGCCTGGGCAACATAGTGAGACCCAGTCTTTATAAAAAATAATGAAAATAAATAAAATTTAAAAAAAGAAATCACACCTCTTACCCAAAAGGATGGTTAAAATTTGGGTCTACCATTATATATTTTTGAGACAGAGTCTTACTCTATTGCCCAGGCTGGAATACAGTGGTGCAATCTCAGCTGTCTACAACCTCCGCCTCCTGGGTTCAACTGATTCTCCTGTCTCAGACTCTTGAGTAGCTGGGACTACGGGTGCGCACCACCAAGCCCGGTTAATTTTTTGTATTTTTAGTAGAGACAGGGTTTCACCATGTTGGCCAGGCTGGTCTCGAACTCCTGACCTCAGGCATCTGCCCGCCTCGGCCTCCCAAAGTGCTGGGATTACAGGCATGAGCCACCACACCCAGCTCCTATTATAATATTTTTAAGGCATATCCCAAACATGATGGCATTTTGCCCCTACATGTTTCAGCATGTACTTCTTAAAATATAGACCTTTTCTTATAATACCTATAGCACACCTGACAAAATTGTCAGTAATGACTTAGTATCATCTAACATCCAGTTCATATTAAAATTTCCCCAATTACGTCAAAAATATCTACTCACCAAAATAAAAAATATCTCCTTACAGTTGATTTATGGGAATCTGGATTCAAAACAAGAGCCATGCATGACACTTGGTTGCTATGCCTCCAAAGTGTCTTAATTAAAGCAGTCCCTTGCCTTGTCTCCATGCCATTGCCTTGTTGAATTTCAATTTTAAAAAGACACATAAGAAACATACAATATTCCCCTTTTATCCACAGGGGATACATTCCAAGATCCCCAGTGGATGCCTGAAACTGTGGCTAGTATAGAACCCGTATAAACCGTGCCTTTTCCTATACATACATACATATCTATGTTTTGTTGTTGTTATTGTCCTTGTTTTTGAGATGGAGTCTCGCACTGTCGCCCAGGCTGGAGTGCAGTGACGCAATCTCGGCTCACTGCAAACTGCACATCCCAGGGTCAAGCGATTCTCCTGCCTCAACCTCCCAAGTAGGTGGGATTACAGATGCGTGACACTATGCCCAGTTAATTTTTGTATTTTTAGTAGACACAGGGTTTCACCATGCTGGTCAGGCTAGTCTCGAACTCCTGACCTATTGATCCGCCTGGCTTGGCCTCCCAAAGTGCTGGGATTGTAGCAGGACGAGCCGCAGACAAAACCTCTCAGACACGAGTTGTAGAAGGAAGGGCTTTATTCAGCTGGGAGCATTGGCAAGCTACTACCTTAAAATCCGAGCTTCCCAAATGCACGATTTCTGTCCCTTTTAAGGGCTTACAACACTAAAGATTTCACATGAAAGGATCGTGACTGATTTGAGCAAGCAGGCAGTACATGACAGGGTCTGCATGCACCCGTGGTCAGAGAGAAACAGAACAGGGCAGGGAGTTTCACAGTGTTCTTCTATACAATGTCTGGAATCTATGAATAACATCGGTTTTTAAGTTATGAGTTGATTTTTAACTACTGGGTTTAGGCCAGGCAGGCCATGGCCTGGTTTCAGGCCTGGCGCCAGGCTGCCTGTCTTTGGTTTTACTTCCTTGTTGTTTTTTCTTAGAACAGGTACTGGGTATAAAACAATATAAAACAATATGAGAGGGTCTCTCTCTTCCCTCAGGATTACAAGCATGAGCCACCGTGCCCGGCCTGTTTGTTTGTTTCTTTTTAAGAGATGAGGTCTCACTATATTGCCCAGGCTGGTCTTGAACCCTTGGGCTCAAATGATTCTCCTGCCTCGGCTTCCCAAAGTGCTGGGATTATAGGTGTGAACCATCACACCTGGCTTTTTTTTTTTTTTTTTTTTTTTTTTGAGATGGAATCTCGCTCTGTCGCCCAGGCTGGAGTACAGTGGTGCGATCTCACCTCACTGCAAGCTCCGCCTCCCGGGTTCATGCCATTCTCCTGCCTCAGCCTCCTGAGTAGCTGGGACTACAGGTGCCTGCCGCCACGCCCGGCTAATTTTTTGTATTTTTAGTAGAGACGGGGTTTCACCGTGTTAGCCAGGATGGTCTGGATCTCCTGACCTTGTGATCCGCCCATCTCGGCCTCCCAAAGTGCTGGGATTACAGGCGTGAGCCACCGCGCCCGGCCTTTTTTTTTTTTTTAAGAGATAGGGTCTCACACTGTTGCCCAGCCTGGAGTACAGTGGTATAATCATAGCTCTCTGTAACCTCAAACTCCTGGTCTCAAGCAGTCCTCTGGCCTCATCCGGTCCAGTTGCTGGGATTATAGGCATACACCACCAAACTCAGCTAATTTTTTAACAAATTTTTGTAGCCGGGTGCGGTGGCTCACGCCTGTAATCCCAGCACTTTGGGAGGCCAAGGCGGGTGGATCACGAGGTCAGGAGATCAAGACCATCCTGGCTAACACGATGAAACCCCGTCTCTACTAAAAATACAAAAATATAAAAATAAATACCTGGGCATGGTGGCAGGCGCCTATAGTCCCAGCTACTTGGGAGGCTGAGGGAGGAGAATGGCGTAAACCTGGGAGGCGGAGCTGGCAGTGAGGCGAGATGGCGCCCCTGCAGTCCAGCCTGGGCGACACAGCAAGACTCCCTCTCAAAAAAAAAAAAAAAATTTTTTTTTTTTTTTTGTAGAGATGGGGTCATGCTCTGTCGCTCAGGCTGGAGTGCAGTGGTATGATTATAGCTCGCTGTAGCCTCAAACTCCTAAGCTTAAATGATCCTCCCATGTTAGCTTCCTGAGTAGCTAAGACTATAGGCTTGTGCCACCAGGCCCAGCTACTATGATAAAGTTTAATTTATAAATTAGAAGCAGCAAGAGATTGACAATAATAACATAAAATAGAACAATTATAACAATATACGGTAATAAAAGTTATGTAAATGTGGTGTCTCTCTCTCCTCTGTCAAAATATCTTACTGAGTGTAATATTTTCAGGCCCCAGTTGACCACAGGTAACTGAAACCACAGCAAGTAAAACTGCAGATAAGACAGGACTACTGTATTTCTATTTCCCACATTGTTCCAAAATCGTTTTGAGATAGTCCAATAGAGTGCGCTGTTTCATTACATTAAGACTTGTGATGTGACTTGGGGCTAATGAATTAGCTTAGATCTTGCTCAGATGTCAAACTCCAGCCCTAGGCATTCTATCCCCAGAGCAGCCCCTGTACTCTGAAATTCAAACTTTTTCAGAAGGCACCTGTTTTTCACCCGAAGGTCTTGAACACTATATCCAGGTAAAATTACCTTTGGATCAGATGGGATCTAGGAAAATGCAGAGACCCCAAATACCAAATTCCTTCCACAGAGGCTATCGTGCCCAGGGGACGCTGTGCCTACATTTCCTCAAGTTCATGTACAGACAGCGTCAAATTTTTATTTTTATTTTTTATTTTTTATTGAGATGGAGTCTTGCTCTGTCACCCAGGCTGGAGTGCAGTGGTGCAATCTTGGCTCACTGCAACCTCTGCCACCAGGTTCAAGCGATTCTCATGCCTCAGCCTCCCGAGTAGCTGGGACTACAAGCATGTGCCACCACACCAAGCTAATTTTTTTTTGTATTTTTAGTAGAGACAGGGTGTTGCCATGTTGGCAAGTGATCTGCCTGCCTCAGCCTCCCAAAGTGCTGGGATTACAGGCGTAAGCCACTGTGCCTGGCCAATTAATTAATTTATTTGAGACGGAGTGTGGCTCTATTGCCAGGTTAGAGTGCAGTGGCGTGATCTTGGCTCACTGCAACCTCTGCCTCCTGGGTTCAAGTGATGCTCCTGCCTCAGCCTCCCAAGTAGTTGGGACTATAGGTGCGCGCTACCACGCCCAGCTAATTTGTGTTGTAGTTTTCGTAGAGACGGGGTTTCACCACGTTGGCCAGGATGGTCTCCATCTCTTGACCTCATGATCCACCCACCTTGGCCTCCCAAAGTGCTGGCATTACAGGCGTGAGCCACCGCACCTGGCCCAATTTTTTATTTTTTTAGAGACAGGGTCTCCCTGTCATCCAGGCTAGGGTGCAGTGGTGTGATCATCGCTCACTGCAGCCTTAAACTCCTGGGCTCAAGTGATCCTTCTGCTTCAGCCTCCCAAAGTGTTAGGATTACAGAGGCAGGCCATCACCTGCTTTAAAGGAAGAAACAGACTGCTTTAAAAGAAGAAACATCCAAGAGTCCTTCCCTTGAATTACTGTTTCAGAATATTACTGAAATATGTATAGGAAAACAAAATAACTTTTTTTTTTTTTTTTTTTTTTGAGACAGTCTCTCTCTGTTGCCAGGCTGCAGAGCGATGGCGCAATCTCGGCTCACTGCAACCCCCACCTCCCGGGTTCAAGCGATTCTCCTGCCTCTGCCTCCCAAGTAGCTGGGACTACAGGCGCGTACCACCACACCTGGCTAATTTTTTGTATTTTTAGTAAAGATGGGGTTTCACCGTATTAGCCAGGATGGTCTCAATCTCCTGACCTCGTGATCTGCCCGCTTCGGCCTCCCAAAGTGTTGGGATTATAGGTGTGAGCCACTGTGCCCGGCCAACATATCTTTTTTTATGGGGGTCAAGGGATGACTTCCCTCGTCACCTCCTTCCTATACTTGAGGATCTGCCCACTGTATTCATTTCCCAGGGCTACTGTCACAAAGCGCCCCGAACTGGGTGGCGTGAAGCAATAGAATTCGGCTCTCTCACAGTTCTGGAGGCTAAAAGTCAACTCCAGGTGTCAGCAGGGCCATGCGCTCACTGAAGGCTGTAGGAAGGATCTGTCCCACGCTTCTCCCCGCTTCTGGTGGGTGCCAGCAATCCTCGGCATCCCTCGGCTGTGAGACATCACTTTAGTCTCTGCCTCTGTGATCACATGGCCTTCTCCCTGTGTATCTCTCTGTGTCTCTGTTTTCTCTTCTTATAAGGACATCAGTTATTGGATTAGGGCCTACCCTAATTCAGTATGACCTCATTTTAACTTAACTAATTACATCTGCAAAGGTCCTGCTTCCAAATAAGGTCACATTCTGAGGTTCTGGGCAGACATGAATTCCTGGAGGACACCATTCAGCCCTGTCCACCCACCCCCTGAGTCTCACTGGGCCAGGGAGGGATGCAGCCCACCCCCTTCTACAGAAAATGAAAACACTCAATACACACTTTCTCAGTCTCCCTGGCAGGTGCTGCACAGATGCATGACCTGGGCTTGGCCAATGGGGTACAGCCACATAGGATTTTGCATCTGGAGCCAGGGATGCAAAGCAGCAGGAGTAGGAGAGATTCTTTTTTCTTTTTTTTCTTCAAGTTGGAGTCTTGCTCTGTCACCTATGCTGGAGTGCAGTGGCGCGATCTTGGCTTACTGCAACCTCCACCTCCCAGGTTCAAGCGATTCTCCTGCCTTGGCCTCCCGTGTAGCTGGGATTACAGGCGTGCACCACCACACCTGGCTAATTTTTTTTTTTTTTTTTGAGACAGAGTCTGGCTCTGTCGCCCAGGCTGGAGTGCAGTGGCACAATCTTGGCTCACTGCAAGCTCCACCTCCCGGGTTCACGCCATTCTCCTGCCTCAGCCTCTCCGAGTAGCTGGGACTACAGGCGCCCGCCACCACGCCCGGCTAATTTTTTTTTTGTATTTTTAGTAGAGACGGCGTTTCACCGTGGTCTCCATCTCCTGACCTCGTGATCCGCCCGCCTCGGCCTCCCAAAGTGCTGGGATTACAAGCGTGAGCCACCACGCCCGGCCATACCTGGCTAATTTTTGTATTTATTTTTAATTTTTTTTTGGAGATGGAGTCTCACACTATCCCCTAGGCTGGAGTGCAGTGACGCGATCTCGGCTTGCTACAACCTCCATCTGGGTTCAAGTGATTCTCCTGCCTCAGTCTTCTGAGTAGTTGGGATTACAGGTGTGTGCCACCATGCCTGGCTAATTTTGGTATTTTTATAGAGATGGGGTTTCACCATGTTGGCCAGGCTGGTCTTGAACTCCTGGGCTCAAGTGATCCACCCATCTTGGCCTCCCAAAGTGCTGGGATTACAGGCACGAGACACCACACCTGGCCTGGAGAGATTCTTAAAGCTGGTCACATGTATTTTTTGTACTTTCTGTCAGCTTTTGTTGTGATAACAAACACCCCCAATCTCAGGGGCTTCCAACAACAAGAATGCGTTTCTCACCGTTCTGGGCATCAGTTGTGGGTGGTCGGCTGATTGGTGGCTTCTGCTGGAATCTGATGGGCAGGGCTCCAGACTGTAGATTGGGTTCAGGTGTGATCCACGTGTCTTATTGCAGACTCCAGGCTGAAGGAGCAGCCAGCTACCTGGGTTATGCCCTTCTCATCCAAGACAGCAGGAGTGCAAGAGCAGGGGCAGGAACCCAGGATGCCTCCTGAGCTCTCTGTTCAGAACAAGCACGAGGTCACTTTGCCCATCCCCCATCAGTATGTGCAAGTCACACAGCCAACCCAAAGTCAGTGGGGGCAGGGCAATATACTCTGCCCACAGGGAAACACAAAGTGGGGCGAGAGAAGGAATACTTTCTGGAAAATAATAATAGAATCTACCACAGCATGGCAGCAACAGCTAGATGGCAGTGGTGTCCTTACTGGTCTGGATCTGGGCTGTGGTTCCCGCCCAGTTTATCTTATTTTTGTAGAAATAGGCGGTGCTGGGGCGGTGGGCAGTGGGGGGTGGGGGGGCGGTTCTTGTTATGTTGCCCAGGCTGGCCTTGAACTCCTAGCCTCAAGCAATCCTCCCATCTTGGCCTCCCATAGTGTTGGGATTACAGGCAAGAGCCAGTGTGCCCAGCCATCTAATTTCTGATCTGGTTTCTTTCCTTTTTCTTTTTTCTTTTCTTTTTTTTTTTTTTTTTTTTTTTTTTTGATACCTAGTCTTGCTCTGTCTGTCTCCCAGGCTGCCAGGCTGGAGTGGAGTGGTGTGATCTCGGCTCACTGCAACCTCCACCTCCCAGGTTCAAGTGATTCTCCTGCCTTGGCCTCCCAAGTAGCTGGGACTACAGGCATGTGCCACCAGTCCAGGCTAATATTTTATTTAATTTTATCTATTTATTTATTTTAGATAGAGTCTGGCTCTGTCGCCCAGGCTGGAGTGCAGTGGCGTTATCTCAGCTCACTGCAACCTCCACCTCCTGGGTTCAAGCAATTCTCCTGCCTCAGCATCCCAAGTAGCTGAGATTACAGGCACCTGCCACCACACACAGCTAAATATATATATACATATATATATACATATATATATATAAATATATATACACACATATATACATATATATAAATATATATACACACATATATACATATATATAAATATATATACACACATATATACATATATATAACTATATATACACACATATATACATATATATAACTATATATACACACATATATACATATATATAACTATATATACACATATATACATATATATAAATATATATACACATATATATACATATATTTTTGAGACAGAGTCTCACTCTGTTGCCCAGGCTGGAGTGCAGTGGCACGATCTTGGCTCACTGCAACGTCTACCCCCTGGGTTCAAGCAATTCTTCTGCCTCAGCCTCCTGAGTAGCTGGGATTATAGGCGACTGCCACCACACCCGGCTAATTTTTGTATTTTCAGTAGAGACAGGGTTTCACCATCTTGGCCAGGCTGGTCTTGAACTTCTGACCTCATGATCCACCCGCCTTGGCCTCCCAAAGTGCTGGGATTACAGGCATGAGCCACCACGCCTGGTCATTTTTTTTTTTTTTGAGATGGAGTTTCGCTCTTGTTGCCCAGGCTGGAGTGCAATGGCTTGATCTCGGCTCACCGCAACCTCCGCCCCCTGGGTTCAAGCGATTCTTCTGCCTCAGCCTCCGAAGTAGCTGGGATTACAGGCAAGGACCACCATGCCCAGCTAATTTTGTATTTTTAGTAGAGACGAGGTTTCTCTATGTTGGTCAGGCTGGTCTTGAACTTCTGACCTCAAATGATCTGCCTGCCTCGGCCTCCCAAAGTGCTGGGATTACAGGCGTGAACCACCGCGCCCAGCACCCAGTCAATTTTTTATGTTTTTGGTAGAGATGGGGTTTCACCATGTTGGCCAGGCTGGTCTCCAACTCCTGATTTCAAGTGATCTGCTGACCTTCGTCTCCCAAAGTGCTGGGAATGCAAGTATGAGCCACTACACCCAGGAATTTTTGTATTTTTAGTAGAGATGTGGTTTCACCATGTTGACCAGGCTGGTCTTGAGCTCCTGACCTCAGGTGATCCACCTGCCTCGGCCTCCCAAAGTGCTGGGATTACAGGCATGAGCCACTGCGCCCAGCCTCTGATCTGGGTTCTTAAACTAGTTCTGTGAGATGCCCAGTAGCCTTTGGTACATTGCTTTTCAGCTTCAATCAGCCAGAACTAGAGTAGCCAGATGGTCACTGACCTAGTGTCTGTCATCCCCAAGTCCACCTGTCCACTTGCTCTGGGGCTGGGACTCTGAAAACCACATTCCAGACTACTTGGCCTGCTGGCTTTCTGGCAGGGTCAGCCCATCTAGAGAAAGAGACTGGCAGAAGGAAGAGAGAAGGGGCAGCCTCCCTGAGGCTCGCATCCCTGTCCTGGCTTTCTTAGCAACAGCAGACAGTCCCGGCCTCCAGATTCCCTTAGCACCTCACACCCTGCTCCATCACACACTATTCATGGTTTTCCTGACGGGGTCCTCCCCATTCACTGTCCCAGACTAGGGGCCTCCAGATTGAGCATATCATCCCAGCTTGCAGGAGTGCAAGGGGCCTCCTCCTGTCCCCACCACTGGGTAACCAGACATACCCTCGGGGCTCTCAGGGGTCCTGGAGTATTTCAAACAATCGTCCACACTTTGGAGCCAGATGGGACAGGACAGTCTTGTGGCGTCACGGGCTGTTACCCCAGCTAGACAGTCCCTGGTGAGAACCTGACTCCATCCTGTGTGCAGACCAACAGGTGCTGCTCCCAGGGTCTCCGGAAGCTGATGTGGCTCTCAACAGTGCCTCTTCCCCTCTTCCTCGCTTCACACAAAGGCCTGACTCTCTTTTCTTTCCTGGGAGATCCTGATGGCCCAATAAAACTGACCGCTAAGTCATCGCCCATTGGAAACTGGTTTCCCTTCCCCTAGGGCTGGAGGGACTAATTCTTCACATGCTACGGGAAAGGGAAGGGAACTATTTACACCAGTGTGTGATTGGGAGGGGAGGCAGCGAGGGTGTGGGGGATTCCCTTCCTGGATCAGGCTGAATCCTACACCAAGGTAGTGAAGAGAAGGAAGAAAAATAAAACTTCTGTATTTTAAAAGTTCATATTCTGGCAAGGTGCGATGACTCACGCCTGTAATCCCAGCACTTTGGAAGGCCAAAGTAGGTGGATCACTTGAGCCCAGGAGTTCGAGACCAACCTGGCCAACATGGTGAAACACCATCTCTACTAAAAATACAAAAAGTTAGCCAGACGTGGTAGTGCGCACATGTAGCCCCAGCTACTTGTAAGGCTGAGGCACCTGGGAGGCAGAGGTTGCAGTGAACTGAGATCACATCACTGCACTCCAGCCTGGGCAACAGAGTGAGACTCTGTCTCAAAAAAAAAAAAAAAAGTTCATATTATGCCTCAGCTTTTTAAACTAGAATAAACTTAAAAATACAAACAAAAACTCATGAACTAAAGTTAACAACATTAAATCAACCTGATGGGTGGATGATATTTTACTGAAACGGAATCAAAGTGAATCACTGATGTGTGGTTTAATGGAAGAAAGATGTATTTTCAACTTGATTTTTCTCAGTTTTTTTTTTTTTTTTTTTTTGGATAGTGGATCATTATTTGAGTCACTGACATATCACTATTGATTTTTTTTCTGGATGTGAACACTAAACTCTTTTTCAACCACCTATCTGTTATTTTAATGAGCCAATCAATTTAGTCATATACTCCCAAAATATAATACAGAAAATATTAAATGAAATTTCTTTACTGTTTATTTACTAACACATTGACTGTTAATGCGATTGTAATTTGGATGGGAAGAAGGTGGAAGTTGCAAAATTCGTCTCACAGGACCACACAACTCTCTTGCCATTTTTTTGCATTTGAACTCTGGTGAAATGTTTGCCTTTAGTGATACTGCACACTGACTCATCTGCCACGAACAGGATCTTAACCCAAATGGAAAAGCAGGTTTTAAAATCCTGAGCACTCATGGGAAGGATACAATAAAATAAAATAAAAATAAAATAAAATAAAATCATGCAGGCTGAGTGCAGTGGCTCATGCCTGTAATCCTGGCACTTTGGGAGGCTGAGGCAAGTGGATCACTTGAAGTGTGGAGTTCGAGACCAGACTGGCTAACATGGTGAAACCCCGTCTCTACTAAAAATACCAAAATTAGCAGGGAGTGGTGGCACGTGCCTGTAATCTCAGCTACTTAGGAGGCTGAGGCAGAAGAATTGCTTGAACCCAGGAGGCAAAGGTGGCAGTGAGCCAAGATCATGCCACTGCAATCCAGCCTGGGCAACAAAGGAAGAATAGGTCTCAAAAAACAAACAAACAAAAAAACAAAAAAAACCCCAAAACCGTGCAAGGCACAAGAGTTCTGGGGTAGTAACCCGGATAACCCCAAAATGAAAACACAACATTCAAAACTTCTGGCCGAGCTTATAGATCCCCAGGAATATGGCTGCTGATCCCAGATGGAAAAGCACCACCCTGAGTTACTTGGGGAGGGGAATTAGGATGAAAAGAGATTGCTCAGGGGCCATGTGCACGGGCCTTGGAAGTACCCACTGCTGAGCTGCAGAAGCAGCTTGGGAAGACCCTAGTTGATGAAAGAAATTGGGGGTGAGTTTCCAAGGACAAGTGTAGGCCCCTCATTTACATGTGAGGAAGTGGCCTCCTCTAGGAAGCCTGGGGCAAACCTGGCCAGAGTGGGGCTCCTTCTGAAAGCAAACCCCATAAGATGTACGATTGCCTTTTTTAAAAAAGTTTCTATTTATTTTTGAGATGGAGTCTCGCTCTGTTGCCTAGGCTGGAGTGCAGGGGCACAATCTTGGCTTACTGCAGCCTTGAACTCCTGGGCTCAAGTGTTCCTCCCATTTTAGTGTCCTGAGTAGCTGGAACTACAGGTGTGCACCACCATACCTGGCTCCTTTTATAAAAAAATTTTTTTAATTTATTTTTTATTTATTTTATTATTATTTTTGAGACGGAGTCTCACTCTGTGGCCCAGGCTAGAGTGCAGTGGCACAATCTAAGCTCACTGCAACCTCTACCTCCTGGGTTCAAGTGATTCTCCTGCCTCAGCCTCCCAAGTAGCTGGGATTACAGGCATGTGCCACCACACCTGGCTAATTTTATGTATTTAGGAGAGACGGGGTTTCACCATGTTGGTCAGGCTGGTCTCGAACTCCCGACCTCAGGTGATCCACCTGCACCGGCCTCCCAAAGTGCTGGGACTACAGGTGTGTGCCACCACACCCGGCATTCCTTTTTTTTTTTTTTAAAGTAAAGATTGGGTCCTGGTATGTTGCTCAGGCTGGTCTGGAACTCACGGGCTCAAGCGATTCTCCCGCCTCAGCCTCTCAAAGTGTTGAGATTACAGGAGTGAGCCACCACACCCAGCCTGTATGATTGCCTTTCCACTGCTCCTCCTTGAAGCATGAGCTGCAAACTTCTTTAAAAAGGCTAAAATGAGGCCGGGCATGGTGGCTCACGCCTGTAATCCCAGCAAATTGTGCAGTAGCACAATCTCAACTCACTGCCACCTCCGCCTTCTGGGTTCAAGCGATTCTTCTGCCTCAGCCTCCCAAGTAGCTGGGACCAGAGGTGTGCGCCACCACGCCCAGCTAATTTTTGTATTTTTAGTAGAGATAGGGTTTCACCATGTTGGCCAGGATGGTCTTGACATTGTGGTCCACCTGCCTCGGCCTCCCAAAGTGCTGGGATTACAGGTGTGAGCCACTGCGCCCGGCCTTCACTTTTTTTTTCTAGAAAGCATAACTCAGTGGCACTCCACTTCTTTTTTGAGGTATAAATTTCCTTTCCTTGGCTAGGCACAGTGACTCAGGCCTGTAATCCCAGCACTTTGGGAGGCCTAGGTGGGCGGATCACTTGAGATCAGGAGTTTGAGACCAGCCTGGCCAACGTGGTGAAATCTTGTCTCTACTAAAAATACAAATATTAGCCAGGCATGGTGGCACGCACCTGTAGTCCCAGCTACTTGGGAGGCTGAGGCAGGAGAATCACTTGAACCTGCGAAGCAGAGGTTGCAGTGAGCCATGATGACACCATTGCACTCCAGCCTCGGTGACAAAAGCGAGACTCCATCTCAAAAAAAAAAGAAGAAGAAGAAGAAAACAAAATAAAGAATCCGTTCATTTCAAAACTGGTGGAACTCTGAATTGTACACTGTTTATGGTGGTCCCACGGGGTGGCACCACTCTAGCAGGTAAACAGAAATATACATCCTATCCCAGGTCAGCCACTGGGAACAGCAGCGTCCAGGTGTGCTGGGACTCAGGCATGCTGGAGCTTCACTGAGTGGTCCTGGACATGCTCCAGCTAACAAGCGCATCATCAGTGTTGTAATCACTTCTGCAGAACGGTTAGCTGAGATAAAGTGCTGCGAGGAAGTGCTCTGATCCCTGTGAGAGCACTTGTTGTAATTTATGTGTGAGCATTTTGCAAAATACTAGCAGTGATGCAGAGAGCAAAGCCTCAACGAAAGCACAACAATACTGCAATGGCTGTAGAATTTGTGTTCTGAGGATCATGCCCCCAACTTTAGAGTTATTCTTATGAGAAGTTATTCCTGAGTTTTTGAGTTGTAAATGATAAAGTCTTCAGAAACCTGCCATTCTCATGAAATGTAATTGACTCAATCAAATTCTGATCCCTAGGAGATGACCTCGGCTGGAAAGGAAGTACTGCCCTCCCAGCCTTTCCCATATAATCTGGGACTCCAGGATACAGGAGAAGAAACTAATAAATTTTTAATGCTTACTCACCTTCTCAATTTTTTTTTTGAGACGGAGTCTTGCTCTCTTGCCCAGGCTGGAGTAGCGTGGCAAGACCTTGGCTCACTGAAACCTTTGCCTCCCGGGTTTAAGCGATTCTCCTGCTTCAGCCTCCCGAGTAGCTGGGATCACCAGCGTGCACCACCATGCCCCGCCAAGTTTTGTATTTTTAGTAGAGGCGGGGTTTCGCCATGTTGGCCAGGCTGGTCTTGAACTCCTGAGCTCAGGTGATCCGCCCGCCTCAGCCTCCCAAAGTGCTGGGATTGCAGGCATGAGCCACCACGCCCGGCCTCGCCTTCTCCCATCTAACGCTTGGAGCACTACCTGATTCCATCGTCTTCTCCACCTACCACTCATCCTTTGTCAAGTGTTTTTGTTTTTTTTTTTCCTCAACAGATGAGGAAACTGAAGCTCTGGTGGGTTAAGTTGTCCAAGACCACACAGCTGGCCATCAGTACAACTGGGATTTGAACCTAGGTCATCTTGACACCAAAGCACACCCTGTGTTGTCATTTCCACCATCAAAAACATGGCAGGAGGGCCAAGCACGGTGGCTCATGCCTGTAATTCCAGCACTTTGGGAGGCTGGGGTGGGAGGATCACTCAAAGCCAGGAGTTGGAGACCAGTCTGGGCAACATAGCAAGACCTCATCTCTACAAAAAAAAAGGAGCTGGGAGTGGTGGTGCATGCCTGTAGTCCCAGCTACTTGGGAGGCTGAGATGGGAGGATCACTTGGGTCCAGGAGGTTGAGGTTGCAGTGAGCTGTGATTATACTACTACACTACAGCCCATGTAACAGAACAAGACCCTCTCTAAATCTAAAAAAACAAAACAAAACAAAACCAACAGGAATAAACAGGTGTCTGCCTGTGATGAGGGTAGAGGGAAGGTATTTCTCAATAAGATATCATTATTCTTTCATAAAGTATTCGAACATTATGAAGCACCCTTGAATGGGATGATTTTGAAGATTGTATAGGTGGAAACCGTCATACCTTCTCTCCAGACATAATGTCCCCATCATGTGGTTAACGTGGCAATGGTATGTATGTCAATCAGCAAACTCAATCAGTGATTCACTTGCAAGATTTTATTTTAGTGTGTCAGCAGACTTTTCATTTCATGGAGTCAAGGAGAGGTTGATGCAGGCAGGGCAGGAAATTGCAACACAGGGGCCAGGCGCGGTGGCTCATGCCTGTAATCCCACCACTTTGAAAGGCTGAGGCAGGCAGATCACTTGAGGACAGGGGTTCGAGACCAGCCTGGCCAACATGGTGAAACCCCGTCTCTACTAAAAATACAAAAATTAGCCAGGCATGATGTTGCACGCCTGTAATCCCAGCTATTTGGGAGGCTGAGACATGGGAATCGCTTGAACCCAGGAGGCGGAGGTTGTAGTGAGCCAAGATTGCGCCACTGCACCCCAGCCTGGGCGACAGCGTGAGACTCTGTCTCAGGGAAAAAAAAAAAAAAAACAAAAAACGAAAATTGCAACACAGGCTGCAAGGGCAAACTGTCAAATGCTTCCTGATTCTCTGGGAAACTGCAAGGTTATTTATCTATCCACTCACCAAACACAAATGACGAAATAAAAGCATGAGACCCTGGATAATTTACCCATTGCCAGATTACAGGCCAGCACTACCGTATAAAACAGCGTCATTCTGAAAGTGAAGTGGCTGTGTTCTCGATTAAATTGAAAGTAGAAATCAATTGAATTGCATAAGCATAATTCTAGGGGACTTACATAACACATTTTTCTTTTCGAAATCCTTTTACATTCGTTATCGTAATTTATCTCTGCACAACCTCCCTGCTTTGGACAAACTTTTATTATAGCACTTATCACCCTGTAGTTAATGTTTAGTGTACATGTCTGTCTCTCCCATTGGTTTATAACCTTCTTCAGGGCAGAGACCCTGCCGTATTTATGCATCTATAAAGCCCTAGCACTTGGTAAGGTATGAGTTAGGACTTGTTTTGTTAGGAAACTGACAGAAACCCACTGGATGCAGTTTAAGCAACAAGCGAGCTTTGTTTCAAGCAGCTCCAGGGCAGGGATGCAGCCACGTCTAGGATGACCGGGTACCAGGCTCTCTCACATTTCCTCATCTCCCTGCCTGCCTCATTAACACCCCTGCAGAAGTGTCTTTCATCGCTTCCTGGTCCACTGAAAACCTGGCTGCCAACATCTCCTGAGTTAACGTGCAACTTGCCCAGCCCTGCATTGACAGCCTCAATCACCCTCTGGGCCCCAACCTCCCCAATCTCCTCAGGCCTAGGCTCTGATTGTCCCGCCTCGGTGAGGTGTTCACCTCTAGTCCAATCAACGGCCAGAGGGCTGTTCCTATGGTAACCATGTGCCCGGGCAGGAAGGAAGAAGGCACAGTTCCCAGAAAAAAAGGGAGAAGGGGCAGGGCAGCTCAAACAATAGGTAACTACGTCCGTGTGTATATACTTGATGCTCTATAAATGCTCGCTGTGATCTGCCTTGCTCTGAATGCTGCTGCAACGCCGGCCTTCTTTTAGTTCCGCAAACACGCCGTGCTCTTTCTGGCCTCAAGGGTCTCCATGTGTGGTTTTCACTTCCCGATGGCTCTTCCCTGTCTGCACCCCTTGGCCTGGCTGACGCCTACTCTTCCTTTGGGTCAGCATCTGGACTCGCCACCTCTTTAGAAGGTGTTTCCTGACCCGCGCCCAGAATACCCTGAACTCGCTTTCTTTCTCTCTCTCTCTCTCTCCTTCCTTCCTTCCTTCTTTTTTTTTTTTTTTCAGTCTCACTTTGGCTTACTGTGATCTGCCTTGCTGGAGTGCAGTGGCACCATCTCAGCTCACTGTAACCTCTGTCTCCTGGGTTCAAGCGATTTCTCCTGCCTCAGCCTCCCAAATAGCTGGGACTACAGGCACGCACCACCACGCCCGGCTAATTTTTTATATTTTTTAGTAGAGATGGGGTTTCACCTTGTTGGCGCACTACCACGCGTGGTTAATTTTTGTATTTTTAATAGAGACAGGGTTTTACCTTGTTGGCCAGGGCAGGTCTCGAACTTCTGACCTTAAATGATCTGCCTCCTTTGGCCTCCCAAAGTGCTAGGATTACAGGCATGAGCCAGTGCTTCTGGCCACCCTGTGCTATTTCCTCAAAACCCTCACCACCTTGCAGTTACTTGTTTAATTTCTGCCTGTCAGTTCCAGGGCTGCCAGCAGTCCCTGCAAAGGAATTAGCCGGCAACCTGCCAGGGTGAGGGTGGCGGGGAGTTAACGCCCCACGAAGCAAACCTTTGACAGATGGAAGATGGGGAAAGTGGATACATTCTGGCCCTTTTGGCTCACTGCAAGCTCTGCCTCCCGGGTTCACGCCATTCTCCTGCCTCAGCCTCTCCGAGTAGCTGGGACTACAGGCGCCCGCCACCACGCCCGACTAATTTTTTGTATTTTTAGTAGAGACGGGGTTTCACCGTGGTCTCGATCTCCTGACCTCGTGATCCACCCGCCTCGGCCTCCCAAAGTGCTGGGATTACAAGCGTGAGCCACCGCGCCCGGCCCTCAATGGACTTTCAAAAGGAGGAGCCTCATAGCCACTCTGGTCCCTTCTCTCCTCTCTCCCATGGTCTCTCCTCGGTGCTCTCTGCGATGGCCCTCACTTATAGAGTAGGAGCAAACAGGCCTTTACCTCAAGCTTTCTGGGAACCCAAGCCAAGTTACCAACTCTGGCTGGCGTTAAGTAGAAACTTCCGTGTATGAAGCACAGTGCTGAAGCAATGCGTGAGGAGGCCCCTCTGCCCACCTCTAGGCTTTGCTTTCCTCCACATTACGCAGCCTCTCCCTCCACGGAGGCAGTTTGCCACCAGCAGCTCCGGCTTGTTCCTAAGTGCAAAGAATGTTCCTTTCCCATAGTTTCAGCCTAAGTCCTGGGCTCTGCCTCACAGACTCTGATTGGTCCGTAGAGGGACATGTGTTCTCCTTGGACCCAATCGCTGTGGGGGGTGGACACCAACCTTGACCTCCAGGTATGCATTTTTCAAGTGTCAGGAGCAGTGGTACCAGGAATAGGGAGCAGATGAGGCCCAGGAATTGCAAACAGGGTGTGGTATGGGAGAAAGGACCAACACAGAAGGCAAGGATCCCTGGGGCCATCTTGGAGGCTGCCTCCCACAGCTCCCCGTGGAGTCCTCTGGGGATCAGCCCTATCTACATACTAACTGCAAAACTTTTTCCACGTCGTATTATGGATGCTTTGCCTTATTTCCAGATTGCAAACTCTTTGAAGACAGCGACTAAATCTTATTCATCTTTCCCTTCGTTTTTAGCCCCAAGAATTTCTTTCTTTTTCTTTTTTTTTTTTTAGATGGAGTCTCCTCTGGCTGGAGTGCAATGGCACGATCTCGGCTCACTGCAACCTCCTCCTCCTGGGTTCAAGCGATTCTCCTGCCTCAGCCACCCGAGTAGCTGGGATTACAGGCATGCGCCACCACGCCTGGCTGATTTTTTTATTTTTAGTAGAGACAGGATTTCTCCATGTTGGTCAGTCTGGTCTTGAACTCCTGACCTCAGGTGATCCGCCCGCCTTGGTCCCCCAAAGTGCTGGAATTACAGGCGTAAGCCACCATGCCCGGGCCAGAATTTCTTTCTTTTTTTTTTTTTTTTTTTGAGACGGAGTTTCACTCTTGTTGCCCAGGCTGGAGTGCAATGGCACGATCTCAACTCACCGCAACCTCCACCTCCTAGGTTCAAGCGATTCTCCTGCCTCAGCCTCCCTAGTAGCTGGGATTATAGGCATGTGCCACCATGCCTGGCTAATTTTGTATTTTTAGTAGAGACGGTGTTTCTCCATGTTGGTCAGGCTGGTCTCGAACTCCCGACCTCAGGTGATCCGCCCGCCTCGGCCTCCCAAAGTGCTGGGATTACAGGCGTGAGCCACCGCACCCGGCCAGAATTTCTAATATAGAATATATATTCAATAAATGTCAAAATAGGCTGGGTGCGGTGGCTCACGCCTGTAATCCCAGCACTTTGGGAGGCCGAGGTGGGAGGATCACTTGAGTTGAGGAGTTTGAGATCAGCCTGGGCAACAAAGTGAGACCTTATCACCACAAAAGATTAAAAAATTAGCAGAGCATAGTAGTGTGTGCCTGTGGTCCCAGCTACACAGGAGGCTGAGGCAGGAAGATCGCTTGATCCCAGGAGGTTGAGGATGAGGCTGCCCTGAGCTATGCTCATGCCACTGCACTCCAGCCTGAGTGACAAAGTGAGACCCTGTCTCAAAAAAAAAAAAAAAAGGTTTAAAAATAATGTCAAATTAAGGCTGAATGCATTCTTGAATGAATATAAATGAATGAATTAGTGACTACCTGGATGGATAGTTCAAAAGACTAGAGGAGATACTGTGAAATATTATATGATTAATTTTCCCCATTTTCTGCAGGCCAGATCCCTAATGAGTTGGTTACTCGGATCTTGCTTCTTTTTTCTCTGATTACTTCCCACCTCCCTGCCCCCACACCCTGTGTTTATAGAATCCAAGGTCTTGGTCCCCACATTGGAATAACATCCAGCCCCCTAGTCACAACTGGTTGGACACTTACCCCAGGAGGCACCAGTGGGCTCCTTCTTAGGGAGTTTGAAGTTGGGACTAAAAGAGGCCAAGCTTTGGTCTGGCTTCTTTTTTCTCAGGAGGGATGTGAAAACCTGGATAGTGTTAGCAATAGCAATTCTTTGTTCTATGGACTGGGGAGCAGAGAAAGTCAATCTGCCAGAACAGGAGACAGAATGACCACAAAGGAATGCGAGTAAAGAGAGAGAGAAGGGTGGCCTAGGGCTACTGAAACACACCAGTTCCTGCTTCCAGTCCAATCCTGAGATCCCAGCGGCATCTCCAGTCTTGGCCCCTATGAGACCAAGATTCTTCGTTTTTGTTTTTTGTTTTTTTCTTTTTTTCGAGATAGGGTCTCACTCTGTCACCCAGGCTAGAGTACAGTGGCATGATCATACCTCACTGCAACCTCCACCTCCCAGGCTCAAGTGATCGTCCCACCTCAGCCTCCTGAGTAGCTGGGACTATGGGCACATGCCACCACACCTGGCTAATTTTTCTAAAAAATTTTGTAGAGACAGTGATTTCACTATGTTGCCCAGGCTAGTCTCGAACTCCTAGGCTCAGGCAATCCTTCCGCCTCGACCTCCCAAAGTTTTGGGATTACAGGTGCTAGCCACCATGCCTGGCTGAGACCAAGATTCTTACAGTCAGTGGGACTGAAGTGGTGTGCTAGAGCCACTCACCATGCCCATGTGAGCCAATTGGGCATACTTCTTCAGTGACATCACATTGGTAGCTTGAAATTGGCCACGGCAGGGACTGGGCACGGTGGCTCACACCTGTAATCCCAGAACTTCGGGAGGTGGGTGGATCACCTGAGGTCAGGAGTTAGAGACCATCCTGGCCAACATGGCGAAACCCCGTCTCTACTAAAAATATAAAAATTAGCCGGGCATGGTGGTGTGCGCCTGTAACCCCAGCTACTCGGGAGGCTGAGGCAGGAGAATCACTTGAACTCAGAAGGCAGAGGCTGCAGTGAGCTGAGATTGCACCACTGCACTTCAGGCGGGGTGACAAAGCAAGACGCTCTTTCAATAGAAAAAAAAAAAAGAAAGAAAGAAATTGGCCATGGGGGCAGTATTTACACCACAGAAATTGGTAATTACTACCAATCAGGTATCCCTCCCTAAGAGCTGGTTATTAAACATTTACAGGCATGCCACTGGATTTAAGGCCATTCTGGGGAATTTCTGTAACTTACAGCTTAGAGTCCTTCTGATTAAAACATTTGCCAGGCAAATTCCTCTTCATGCTTTGAGACCCAGTAGATTGCCTGTGAGAAGCCTCCCCTGATGTTTGTAGGAAGCTTGTTCTCGGCTAGTCATTGTGTCCCTTAGACATGATGAGACTTACCAGAACTCTGAGGGTTACATGACACAGGCCATGAGTAAAACCGAGACCCACCTAGGCAATAACTGACTATTGCCCTAAGAGTGACATCCGTGCTCCTCCGAGTGGTGGCCCTTGTCCTTCTTGTACGTCCAGACTCTTTCATGCCACCCCGTCCCCATGCCCTGGACCCTTAGCCTTCTCAATCTCCAGCCCAGACTCTCTGCTTAATGAGCTGTCGATTGTTTGGAGAATCTGATAAAGATCATGGACTTTCTCCCGCAAGAAACACACAGACACAAAAACATACGCAGTTGTTTCAAGATATTCGTGGACCAAATATCTTCTTTACTCAGAAGTCTTTCCTGCATCCTGTGTGTCCCATTCTACCCCAAGCATGCTTCTATCTCAGGATTTAGCATTTTCAAATTTATGTTGATTTTCAAGTCCTTTGCTACACTGGAGCTTCTCAGGGGAAGCACCTATTGTGTTATTTATGAGTACAAGGATGACTGAGGTGTGACTGAGGTGTGTCCCAACACCTGATTTCTCATCATGAGCTCACGCTGGCTGGGCACAGTGGTTCATGCCTGTAATCCCAGCACTTTCGGAGGCTGAGGCAGGAGGATCACTTGAGGTCAGGAGTTCGAGACCAGCCTGGCCAACATGGTGAAACCTCGTCTCTACTAAAAATACAAACATTAGCCGGGCATGGTGGCAGGTGCCTGTAATCCCAGCTACTCAGGAAGCTGAGGCAGGAGAATGGCTTGAACCCGGGAGGTGGAGGTTGCAGTGAGCCGAGATCGCGCCATTGCACTCCAGCCTGGGTGACAGAGTGAGACTCCATCTCAAAGAAAAAAAAAAGAAAAAGAGGGATCACAGTGTAGCTACAGCCACAGCCCAGCTGTCTAAGCACAAAGGTGTGCCACTGAGGATGGCATTAGCATTGATAAGGGATGAAGATTCCAACCAAAGATAGGCCTGGCACGCGCAGAAGTGGGGGAGCAGGAGTCTCCATGGCCAGTATATTCCCAGCAGCCATGGGATGAGGGGGCTCACAGTGTGGGGAAGTGCCTTGGGCAAAGGAGGAGGAGTACCTCAAATGTGGTACCAGGGGAAGAACCTGTACTTTGGGGTCTCAGAGATCTAGGTTCCCATTCTTGCTCCATCCCTTATGGCTTATAACTGTGAGCAAATCACTTTGTCTTTCTCAGATTTAGTTTTCTCACCTGTGAAAACATACTTTATTGCCAGGCGTGGTGACACATGCCTGTAGTACCAGCTACTTGGGAGGCTGAGGTGGGAAGATCTCTTGAGCCCAGGAGTTTGAGGCTGCAGAGGAATTTGAGGACCATGTTTGCTCAGTCCCCTGTATGAACCCATCCTCTGCCCACACAGGTCTCTTCCTCCTGCCTGACCCCCCAGATAAGCTGGTCGAGTCCTCAGACATGACCAGGGGAAAGGGGAAGAGACCAGAGTTGCAAGTTAAAATAGTATCAATCTGGCCGGGTGCCATGGTTCACGCCTATAATCCCAGCACTGTGGAAGGCCTAGGCGGAAGGATCGCTTGAGCCCAGGAATTTGAGACCAGCCTGGGCAACAACAAAGTGAGACCCATCTCTACAAAAAATAAAAAAAATTGGCTAGGCCTGATAGCATGTACCTGTGGTCCCAGCTACTCAGGAGGCTGAGGTGGATCACTTGAGACTGGGAGGTCGAGGCTGCATGAGCCATAATCGGGCCACTGCACTCCAGTCTGGGTCACAGAGTGAGACACTGTCTCAAAAAATTTTTAAATGAAATAGTCTCAACCCCTCTGCTCTCCCTGCCCATCAAATAGCCTCCTCCTTACAATATGGCTTCCCATTTAGCCTGCTTATAGGTGCAACATGAACTGACCTCCTGGAGAAAACACTGGGCCTCGGGAAAGATGGAATATTGAATTTGTGTCCTGCCTGTAGAAAGAAGGTAATGGAAGGGGCTGAACTGCCGTACACCTTCGAAGAAGGCTGAAGGTACGAAACCTGAAGCTTCTCCAACACCCCCAGGGTGGGGGTCCAACCGCTTCTAGGGTGCCTGATGCTAAGGTAGCTGCTCTTCAAGAGCATCCAACCAACCCCCTTCTTTTTGTTTTGTTTTGTTTGAGACAGAGTCTTGCTCTTGTCACCCAGGCTGGAGTGCAATGGCATGATCTCAGCTCACTGCAACCTCTGCCTCCTGGGTTCAAGTGATTCTCCTGCCTCAGCCTCCAGAGTAGCTGGGACTACAGGTGCCCCCACCACGCCCGGCTAATTTTTGTATTTTTAGTAGAGATGGGGTTTCACCATGTTGGCCAGGCAGGTCTTGAACTCCTGACCTCAGGTGATCCACCCGCCTCGGCCTCCCAAAGTGTTGGGATTACAGGTTCGAGCCTCTGTGCCTGGCAACCCCCTTCTTTTAACTCTATCCTCAAGTACCACTGCAGTGACTAAAGCAACATCTACCACGTTGTGTTAGCATGACTCGATGTGCCAGGCATTGTGTGAGAGGTTTTGTGTATATGATCTCTCTCTTTTTTTTTTTTTTTTTTTGAGGCAGGTTCTTACTCTGTCACCCAGGCTGGAGTGCAGTGGCATGGTCATGGTTCATTGCAGCCTCAGCCACCCAGGCTCAAGTGATTCCCCCACCCCAGCCTCCCAAGTGGCTGGGACCACAGGCGTGTGCCACCACACCTGGTTAATTTTTGTATTTTTTGTAGAGACGGAGTTTCACCATGTTACTCAGGCTAGTCTTGAATTCCTGGGCTCAAGTGATCCTCCCCCTTTAGCCCCTCTAGTAGTTGAGACCACAGGTGTGCATCACCATGCCTGGCTAATTTTGTTTATTTAACATAGAGACAAGGTCTCACTATGTTGCTCAGGCTGGAGTGCAATGGTGTAATCCCACAGCCTCCAACTCCTGGGTTCAAGGGACACTCCTGCCTCAGCCTCCCCAGTAGCTGGGACTACAGGCACGTACCACCATGCCCAGTTAATTTTAATATTTTTAGAAGAGATAGGGTTTTGCCATGTTGTCCGGGCTGGTCTTGAACTCCTGGGCTCAGCCAATCCTCCTGCCTCTGCCTCCCAAATTGCTGGGATTCCAGATGTAAGCCACCGTGCCCGGCCTGTTACCTCTTCTGAGTCCTCATAGCACTGGTAGGAGGAGGCACTATTATTGTCCCTGTTTTCTAGATGAGGATACTGAATCTAGAGAAGTAGAGGAACCTGCCCGAGGTCACACGGCAAACATTAATTTGGGAATTCTCCAAGTCCAGCGCCACCGCCCTGTTCCCCACTGCGGTGCTCCTTTGACCTCCACCTGCCTGTCTGAGGCTGCCCATGCTCTGGCTAGTTCTGGCTTTGTCCAGGAAATAAAGCCCCAGGTTCACAAATGATGTCAGTGCCAAGCTTTTTCAAAAGGTATTATTATGTAATATTTAACACATACAAGAGAAAATATGTCACATATATGTAATTCAAAAAACATAAAAATAAAACAATTCCTCTGCCCTCAAACCTACCTGCCAACTTAAAAATATACTAATAAGTTTTCAAAAAACCTTTCATCTTTTGTATTTTTAGAGGTCTGTTGTGTTTTCACAATGTGAAATCTTTCTCAATATAACCTTCTAACTGGAAACCTGAATATCCCCTGTGGGTTAGCCAGCTGTCTCCCTCTACCATCTTTTCCTGGAGGGGCAGGTGCTTGACTACAGTATTTTTTTTTAACTTTAAAATTTAATTTTTTTTAAAGAGATGAGGGTCTTACTAAACTTAATTGTTTTTTAAAGAGATGGGGGTCTTACTAAATTTAATTATTTTTTTTAAAGAGATGGGGTCTTATTAAATTTAATTATTTTTTTAAAGAGATGGGAGTCTTACTAAATTTAATTATTTTTTTAAAGAGATGGGGGTCTTACTGTGTTGTCCAAGCTAGTCTCAAGGTCCTGGGCTCAGGCCATCCTCCTGCCTCAGTCTTTCAAGTAGCTGGGACTATAGGCATGTGCCACCATGCATTTTTTTTTTTTTTAATCACACTTCTGTTCAGCAAATTCTGTGGGTATGACCTTAAAAATATATCACAAATCCAACCATCCCTTCTGCCCTGATCTAAGTCACAATATGTGGCCGGACTCCTGCAGTAATCTCCCAGGCACTCTCCATCGGGCAGCTATGGTGAGGTTTTTTGTTTTTGTTTTTGTTTTTAAAAAGGAAATTGGGCCAGGCGCAGTGGCTCACATCTGTTAGCCCAGGACTTTGGGAGGCTGAGGTGGGTGGATCACCAGGTCAGGAGTTCAAGACCAGCCTGGCCAACATAGTGAAACCCCGTCTCTACTAAAAATATAACAATTAGCTGGGTATGCTGGTGCACGCCTGTAGTCCCAGCTACTCAGGAGGCTGAGGCAGGAGAATCGCTTGAACCCGGGAGGCGGAGATTGTGGTGAGCTGAGATCGCACCACTGCACTCCAGCCTGAGCAACACGGTGAGACTCTGTCACAAAAAAGAAAAAAAAAAAAAAAGAAATGGGCCGGGTGCAGTGGCTCACACTTGTAATCCCAGCACTTTGGGAGGCTGAGGTGGGTGGATCACCCAAAGTCAGGAGTTCGAGACCAGCCTGGCCAACATGGTGAAACCCTGTCTCTACTAAAAATACAAAAAGGTGTCCAGGCGTCATCCCAGCTCCTCCGGAGGCTGAGGCAGAAGAATCACGTGAACCCAGGAGGTGGAGGTTGTGGTGAGCCCAGATGGCGCCATTGTACTCCAGCCTGGGCAAGGGCAAAACTCTGTCTCAAAAAATAAAAAAATAAAAAAGGAAATCAAGGGCCAGGTGTGGTGGCTCACACCTGTAATTCAAGCACTTTGGGACGCCAAGGTGGGAGGATCGCTTGAGCCCGGGAGTTTGAGACCTACCTGGGCAGCACAGTGAGACTTCATCTTTGCCAAAAAAGTAAAATTAGCCAGGCATGGTGACAACTGCCTGTGGTTCCAGCTACTCAGGAGGCTGAGGTGCGAGAATTGCTTGAACACAGGAGATCGAGGCTGCAGTGAGCTGTGATTGCGCCACGGCACTCCAGCCAGGACGACAGAGCGAGAGTCTGTTTCAAAAAAAAGGAAATCAGATGATGTTTCTCCCTACTTGGTCCTGACCCTGGGACATGCCTGTCCTGCTAGTTCAATCCTGAATCCTCAGCACTGACCAAGGAGATGGGAAGAGAGTTCCTGGTCTTGCCACAGTTGACAAGGCCTTATGGTGCTTCCCTCTTTCCCTGCAGGACGATGAGCTGACACTCACTGTTCCCTTTTTCCAGAAGACTTTCCCAGACATGCTTATGGCTCATGCCTTCCTCCATTTGCCTCTGCTCATTGGCACATCTGCCCTGACCTCTGACCTGCTCGACCCCTTTCCACTCCCCTGGTTCTCAGCCCACCACCAGTGAGATCAAATACGCCTTTTTTATAACACATTGTAATGTTCCCTCCCCTTTACAAGCATGAAATAAATTCACAGGCAACAAAAACTACCTAAGCATACACTTTAAAAAATCAATAAGATGTAGTGTAATTTATGGAAGAAAGAAAAGGAAATTAACTTTTAAAATTTTATTTATTTATTTATTTGAGACAGTCTTGCTTTGTTGCGCAGGCTGGAGTGCAGTGGCATGATCTCAGCTCACTGCAACTTCCGCCTCCCCGGTTCAAGCAATTCTCCTGTCTCAGCCTCCCGAATAGCTGGCACAACAGACACGCGCCACCACGCCCAGCTAATTTTTGTATTTTTAGTAGAGACGGGGTTTCACCATATTGGTCAGGCTGGTCTCAAACTCCTGACCTCAGGTGATCCACCTGCCTCGGCCTCCCAAAGTGCTGGGATTACAGGCATGAGCCACCGAGCCCAGTCAGGAAATTAACTTTTTTTTTTTTTTTTTTTTTTGAGATGGAATCTCACTCTGTTGTCCAGGCTGGAGTGCAACCTGTGCCTCCCAGGTTTAAGAAATTCTGCCTCAGCCTCTTGAGTAGCTGGAATTACAGGCATGCGCCACCCCACCCGGCTAATTTTTTATTTTTAGTAGAGACAGGATTTCGCCATGTTGGCCAAGCTGTTCTCAAACTCCTGACCTCAGGCAGTCTGCCCGCCTTGGCCTCCCGAAGTGCTGGGATTACAGATGTGGGCCACTGCGCCTGGCGGAAATTAACTTTTAATAATCGAATACATAACTTCAGTA
>NC_072430.2:23865000-23870000 GCF_028878055.3 Symphalangus syndactylus
AGTAAGGAAGAACCAGCCAAGGCTGGGTGCGGTGGCTCACGCCTGTAATTCCAGCACTTTGGGAGGCCAAGGCGGGCGGATCACCTGAGGTCAGGAGTTTGAGGCCAGCCTGGCCAACATGGTGAAACCCCATCTCTACTAAAAATACAAAAGTTAACGGGGCGTGATGGTGCATGCCCGTAATCCCAGCTACTCGGGAGGCCGAGGTGGGAGGATCTCTTGAACCCAGGAGGTGAAGGTTGCAATGAGCTGAGATCATGCCACTGCACTCTAGCCTGGGTGACAGAGCAAGACTCCGTCTCAAAAAAAAAAAAAAAAAGGAAGAACCAGCCAACAAGACAAACTGGACCCAAGGCTGCATGGACTGCTGTCTACCTCCTCAGGAGGGAATTCAGCTCTGCTCTGAGCCAGCCAGGGGGCCAGGCGTGCCCAGGATGTCCTGGAGAAGGCCCTGAGGACAACCTCCACATGGGGGAGGGGCTTCCACTGGAGGGACAGGGGGCTGTTCTGGCCTGGAGAGAGAGGACCAGCGGGTGGGTGGGTGAGAAGGACCTTCCAAGGGGGGAGAGTTTGCCGGTTTTCCACGTGTCCTGACTTGACCCGGCACTCCTGAACAACAGCCAGAGACAAGGATGGAGGTCAATGCTCACACTCCTCAGGGTGGCCTCCATCTTAGGTTAGAAGATAAAAAGATCTGATGCCACCCTGAGGGAATCGAAGGCTAGGCACAAAAGGAGGAAGAACTTTCTGTAAGCCAGGGGAATGGATACAGAATGGGGGGCCATGGTGGAGGAGAGAGTGCTGGGGTGAGTAGAGGCATGTCGGGAAAGTTGTCCAGAAGCTTCAAGCCAGGCTTTCCAACATGAAGATGCTATTTGCATATAATCTATGCCCCCTCCACATACACACACACAAAAGACCAAGATGCTTTTCCTTTCTCTTCCCACTAGACGTTAAAAATCCTTCGGGGGCTTTCCTAGGCACGACATGGAGGAAGCTGCTGTGATCTATTCCACCAACCCTGCTGGGGCTAGGTCTGCCTGGATATTTCTGGCTCTCTCAAAAGAAAACAAAACCTTTACCCACTAATGTAAGCAGGCAAAATCTTTACCCAACAAAACAAACAAACCAACTCCTGGAGGCCATGCCCAGCTTTCCTAATATGGCATCGGGTTGGTACCCTTGGCACCCAATCAACATGAATAGTCCCGCTCCCAGAAGAGAAGGAGAAACAGACTGCAGGTGGAGATAAAAGTCACATTCACATTGAGGTGGCTTCAAAGTTGGACAGTGCTCTTCATGGGTAGGGTTGCCAGATAAAATACAGAAGGCCCAGTTCAACTGTAATCTCCCTTAAAAAGTGACTATTTTTAAAAAATAGGCTAGGCGTGGTGGTGCACACCTGTAATCCAAGTACTTTGGGAGGCTGAGGTGGGAGGAACGTTTGAGCCTAAGAGTTTGAGACCAGCCTGGGCAACATGGCGAGACCTTGTCTCTACAAAAAATTTAAAAAGTTAGCCGAGCATGGTGGCGCCTGCCTGTGGTCTCAGCCACTCAGGAGGCTGAGGTGGAAGAATCACTTGAGCCTGGATGGCTGGGGTGGCAGTGATGACCACACCACTGCACTCCAGCCTGAGTGACATTGCTAAAAAAAAAAAAGAAAAATAATAATCAAAAAAAGTATATCCCACAGCCCATTTGGGACATACTATAAAAATTATTCATTGTTGGCTGGGCACGGTGGATCATACCTCTAATCTCAGCACTTTGGGAGACTGAGGCAGAGGGATCTCTTGAGGTCAGGAGTTCCAGACTAGTCTGAGCAGCAAAATAAGATCCGGTATCTACAAAAACCACAAAAATTAATCGGATGAGGCTGAAGTGAGCTATGACGGCATCACTACACTCCAGTCTGGGTGACAGAGGGAGACCCCATCTTAAAAAAAAAAAAATAATAGTAATTCATTGTTTATCAGAAATTCAAATTTAACCAGGCCTCTTGTATTTTTATTTGCAACCTTCTGGGTTGCACGTAAATATGGTAAACAGGCCAGATGTGGTGGCCTACATCTGTAATCCCATCAATTTGGGAGGCTGAGGTGGGAGGACCACTTGAGGTGAGGAGTTTGAGACCAGCCTGGCCAACATGGCGAAACCCCGTCTCTACTAAAAATACAAAATTACCTGGGCGTGGTGGTGCACACCTGTAATCCGTTACTTGGAAGGCTGAGGCAGAAGAATCGGTTGAACCTGGGAGGCAGAGGTTGAAGTGAGCCGAGATCATGCCACTGCACTCCAGCCTGGGCTACTGAGCGAGACCCTGTCTCAAAAATAAATACATAAATAAATATGGTAAACAACTCAGCCCCAGGCTGACGGGGGTCCTTAAAGGGAGTACCTGTCATAGGGGGACTTCGTGCTTGTAATTCTGGGCTTTCGTTACATATAAAAACGCAGTCCCTTTTGCACTAAAGACAATCAAAGCTGAAATAGCTGCTGCTGAATGGGTATCACTGTTTTAAAAGCTACCCCAGAAGTTAAAGTCAGTTTCAGCCTTTAGGAAATACCTTCGACTTCTCGTTACTGAAGGAGTTTGGCCCGTTATTCACCTATGATTAATAGTTTCCAAGTACATACTCACAGGCAAGCTTTAGGGATAAAGTCATGCATCCAGGACTATCTACCGTCATCGTTAACACTTACCTGGCAGCGCTGTACTTGAGCAAATTGCTTAATCCTCAAAATAAGCCTAACATAACTCTGGTGCCCAATATCAGGGGACTAGTGAAGTGAGTTGATGGCTTAAGTAACCACTAGGCAGAATATGAGACAGTCATTAAAACTAATGCTTATGAAGGCTGGTATAACAGGATACTTAAGGTATGATGAGGAGAGAGGGGAAAGTATAGATATAACATTAAAAACATGTTGCCTATTTACAGAAAAGACACAGGAAAGAAGTAAATGCTAACTCTGATTATGCTGGGTAATTTTTTCTTTCACAGTCTCTTTTTTTCCAAAAGTCCTTTAATGAGTGTATATTAATGTCATCATTGAAAAAAAAAAACCGAAAAGCCTTTAAGAATCATTCCTTTCTGCTGGGCGCGGTGGCTCACGCCTGTAATCCCAGCACTTTGGGAGGCCGAGGCGGGTGGATCACAAGGTCAGGAGATCGAGACCATCCAGGCTAACATGGTGAAACCCCGTCTCTACTAAAAATACAAAAAATTAGCCGGGCGTGGTGGCGGGCACCTGTAGTCCCAGCTACTCGGGAGGCTGAGGCAGGAGAATGACATGAACCTGGGTGGCGGAGCTTGCAGTGAGCTGAGATCTCACCACTGCACTCCAGCCTGGGTGACAGAGCAAGAGTCCATCTCAAAAAGAAAAATAATTCCTTTCTTTCCAGACAGCCAGGTGGAATCCAGAATATACCCCAAGTTGTCACACAGAGGCCTACCCTGCTATTTTCTCACCTTCCCTCCTCACTTTCCAATGAATTAAAAATAATATTTAACAAGTGCCTCTTAGCTGCCAGTGCCTGCAACCAAGAGCAGTTGGGACATGGGGCTGAGAAACACACAAATCCTGTCTCCAAGGGTCTTATGGCTATAGCACTTTTCTTTTTCTTTTTTTTTTTTCTTTGAGACAGGGTCCCACTCTGTCACCCGGGCTAGAGTGCAGTGGCACAATCTTGGCTCACTGCAACCTTTGCCTCCCGGGCTCAAGCGATCCTCCCACCTCAGCCTCCCGAGCAGCCTGACCACAGGCAACAACACCTGGCTAATTTTTGTATATTTCATAGATATGGGTTTCACTGCATTGCCCAGGCTGGTCTCCAACTCCCGGACTCAAGCGATCCACCAGCTTCAACCTCCCAAAGTGCTGGGATTACAGGCGTGAACGACCATGACTGGTCTATTTTTTAATTTTAAAATTTTATTTAGAGATGGGTCTCACTATGTTGACCAGGCTGGTGTTGAACACCTAGGCTCAAGTTATCCTCCTGCCTCGTCCTCCCAAAGTGCTGGGATTACAGGCATGAGCCATCATGCCCGGCCAGCACCTTTACATAACACCTGCTGATGCTTATTCGCTGTTCTAAACTCACCTCCCCCAGGATGTCTTCCAGGATGCCCTCTCCTCATGGTCCCGTGTGGCTGTAGACACACTTACCTGATTTTTCCACTAGTCCATGACTTTCTTGGAGCCAAACACAGTGCCTCTTTTCTCTTTAATTACATTAGAAAATTAAAACATGGCCAGGCGCGGTGGCTCACACCTGTAATCCCAGCACTTTGGGAGGCCGAGATGGGTGGATCTTTTGAGATCAGGAGTTCAAGACCAGCTGGCCAACATGGTAAAACCCCGCCTCTACTAAAAATGCAAAAATTAGCCAGATGGTGGTGGTGCACACATGTAATCCCAGCTACTCGGAAGGCCGGGGCAGGAGAATCGCTTGAACCCAGGAGGCGGAGGTTGTGGTGAGCCAAGATCACACCACTGCACTTCAGCCTGGGAGACAGACTGAGACTTCCTCTTAAAAAAAAAAAAAAAAAAAAATTAACACACTTTTTTTTTTAACAGACACTCTTGCTCTGTCTTCCAGGCTAGAGTGTGGTGGCACGATCACAGCTCTCTGCAGCCTAGAACTCCTGGGCTCAAGCGATCCTCCTGCCTCAGCCTCTCAAGTAGCTGAGACTTCAGGTGTGAACCCACACACCTAGCTGCCTCTTTCCTCTCTGACTCTGCAGAGTGTGTAATTGGTCTCAACAGATGTTTGCTAAATAAATGCTTAATCTATGCTACAAACGCATGGAATAACTTGGGGGAGGTGCTACCTCACGGTCTTCAGTTTGTCATTTTGATTTTCTTAGTTTGCCTTTTTCAGGCCTGGCCCAGACTCCAGGAAGGAAAACTAGCAGTCGTTACATGTGTGAGAAAACTAAGCCTCTAAGACCTCCTTCACTGTAAATGTCTTTATGGCTTCACACACACGAATG